>NW_013695469.1:0-729 GCF_000517525.1 Limulus polyphemus | reverse complement strand
GTCATAACAATAGGCTTCTTAGCAAACATTTCAACTTGTACAGTATCACATAACTTGGGCTTTTCAGGATGAATTCCAAAAGGTAGAGCAAGAATTATTCAGGGCAAGGAACAAAATTCATATTTGTTTTAAATAAGATGACTAAAATATTATTTTATATAGCCAACGTATTTACTATTCATTAAAAGAATTTGGTCGTAATGCATGCGAAGGTTTGTAAATATTTCAGTGTTTTGTAGCATTTTTTTATTGATAATTTGCATGTACAACATTTCCTAAACATACCTCTTCTCAAACTTATAATTATTACTCGACTGTCAGTGTTTCTTCGTTTTCCCATCTAGACATCGGTCTGATTTTTTCTCACTTTCTCCAGTCTTTCATACCCCACTTAGTTGCATTTGGCGATATTTATCTCGTGACACTCTCCACCTACGTCAATACACCTCTATGCTGGCATTGTATATAAGCACCTCATTCAAATAATGTTATCACTTTTTCTCGACAAAGCATCACTAACAGGTTCCCAGTATTACGATTGTTCAGAGCACTTTGACCATTCTCTATGTTATCTAGCTGATGTTCGTAAAAAAATTCGATTGGCAAGCAGATTTATGGTATAAACTCCCAGATTATTATTTCCAGCACAGAGACAAATCAGGTCTCTCCTGTCTGGCATTGCACAACAATCGTGTGTGTGTGGGGTGGGGGGGGGGGGTCACTCGTTGG
>NW_013695468.1:0-729 GCF_000517525.1 Limulus polyphemus | reverse complement strand
CAACAGACATATAAACTGTATTATTTATGGTATACGTTATATAAGTACCTAACATCAGATGTGGCCGTTTTATACACAAACTATCTTGTGATGATGTATTGCGAGTTTCCTACAAGAGAGACTCGATAAAACAAAATAATTTAAACGCATCTGACTACAGATTTTATAGAAAATACAGATCGTGTTTTTTATAATCAAAATGCCCCTCCCCTCAACCATGTCAAACAGTTACTGGAATAGATAAATAACTTGAAATCTTATCTCGAAAACTTTTGTCATCTGAATGAAATTAGAACATTCGTGAAAAAGACTAAACAATTTTCTTGCTTTCAATCATAAAGTAATCAAGGAATAGTTTTATAATCGGTCTTTACAAACTGTTCTCGAGAGTTAAAAACAAGAGTAAATTATAATATAGTTTTTAGTCTTAGTAGAGTGATGGTGTTTCTCTAAGGAAATTCCACGCACAGAGTTTAAGCAAATAAAGGGTGGTCCTCTACGCCTGCTGGCACGTGATTTGTTCCTTACCAAATTGTTCAACAAATCACTCTCTTCACAAAGACACACCACGCGAGAATTAATCCCCACTGTCCCCCATGCCTTCACAAAGACACACCACGCGAGAATTAATCCCCACTGTCCCCCATGCCTTCACAAAGACACACCACGCGAGAATTAATCCCCACTGTCCCCCATGCCTTCACAAAGACACACCACGCGAGAATTAAT
>NW_013695467.1:0-729 GCF_000517525.1 Limulus polyphemus | reverse complement strand
GTGGTACAGTAGTATGTATGCGGACTTATACCACTAAAATTCGGGTTTCGATACCTGTGCTGGGTAGAGCACAGACAGCCCATTGTGTAGCTTTGTGCTTAACTTCAAACAATCAATCAACCGTTGTATCCCAAACGACTTGATGAGCTCTGGATTATGTAGCTTTGTGCTTAATAATATAAAACAACAACATCCTTCTGTTAAGGGCTAAGCATGCCCTGGTGGTTAAGGCGCTGGAAAAAATGAAGGTTATTAACATGGCGAGCACCTCGTAAAACTGATATATAAAAAAGTTATGATGCACAATAGGATAAAAAGGAAGGTTATTAACATGGCGAGCACCTCGTAAAACTGATATATAAAACAATTATGATGCACAATAGGATAAAAAGGAAGGTTACTAACATGGCAAGCACCTCGTAAAACTGATATATATATATGTATATACTGTTTTTTAGTATTAGAGAGCATGTTGGCCCTGTGGTAGAACTAATTTGGATTTTGTAAGTGTTGAGGAGGACTTGAATTCTTGCAACGCCACAAAAAATATCCCCCGCACTTTAGGCTGTGAGTGTTATAAGAGTGACAGTCAATCACTCAGCGTGGATGATGGGCTGCTGCTGACTAGCTGAATTTGCCAATAATTCAAAATTAGCGAAAATATTCTTAGTATGTTTGGCATAAATAAAACAAATTTTAAAAATGATTTAATAAGATTTTCCAATAAAG
>NW_013695466.1:0-729 GCF_000517525.1 Limulus polyphemus | reverse complement strand
CCGAACATGACTCGTATCTAAAGACATACCTACTCTGGCTTTACATAAGGCTTAAGTTCTTCAATCGTTCACATTACCAAACATGACTCGTATCTAAAGACATACCTACTCTGGCTTTACATAAGGCTTAAGTTCTTCAATCGTTCACATTACCAAACATGACTCGTATCTAAAGACATACCTACTCTGGCTTTACATAAGGCTTAAGTTCTTCAATCGTTCACATTACCAAACATGACTCGTATCTAAAGACATACCTACTCTGGCTTTACATAAGGCTTAAGTTCTTCAATCGTTCACATTACCGAACTTCTTTTAAGAGAACTTTCAAGAGATATCAATCGTATTTTTCATCACCGTATTGCAACACGTCAATAATTATTAAAACCTCGAAACGTTTGTTGTCATTCTTACACACATATAATCTCATTATTGTGTTACTCTAATTCATTAGAAAGACATGTAGTGCGTTAAGTACTGGACATAATATGCAGTGCGTTAAGTACTGGACATAAAACATAGTGCGTTAAGTACTGGACATAAAACATAGTGCGTTAAGTACTGGACATAAAATGTAGTGCGTTAAGTACTGGACATAATATGTAGTGCGTTAAGTACGCGACATAAAATATAGTGCGTTAAGTACTGGACATAAAACATAGTGCGTTAAGTACTGGACATAAAACATAGTGTAGCAACCATAGTGTCTACCACACGTTACATACGTCT
>NW_013695465.1:0-729 GCF_000517525.1 Limulus polyphemus | reverse complement strand
AGGTGATGGCAACATCATTACTTTGGACCTAGTCCCCAAATACTTCTAACAAGGATTACAAGGTGATGAAACTAACACTACTTTATACTCATTCAATAAATACTTCTTACTGGGATTACCAGGTGATGGCACCACCATTACTTTGTACTCAGTGAATGAATACTTCTAACAAGGATTACCAGGTGATAATACTACCACTATTTTAAACTCAGTCAATAAAAACTTCTAACTGGAATTACCAGGTGATGACACTACCATTACTTTGTACTCAGTAAATAAATACTTCTAACTGGGAATACCAGGTGATAACACCTCCATTACTTTGTACTTAATCAATAAATACTTCTAACTGGTATTACCAGATGATGACAACACCATTACTTTGTGCTCAGTCAATAAATACTTCTAACTGGGATTAACAGGTGATGGCACCACCATTACTTTGGACTCAGTCAATAAATACCTCTAACTGGGATTACCAGGTGATGACACCACCATTACTTGTACTCAGCCATTACATACTTGCAACCTGGATTACCAGGTAATGACACCACCATTACTTTGTACTCAGTCAATAAATGCTTCTAATTGGGAATACCAGGTGATAACACCACCATTACTTTGTACCCAGTCACGAAATACTTCTAACTAGGATTACCAGGTGATGAAGCTACCACTACTTTATACTCTGTCAATAAATACTTCTTACTGGGATTACCAGGTGATGGT
>NW_013695464.1:0-729 GCF_000517525.1 Limulus polyphemus | reverse complement strand
TTAGTGCTAATATGTCATTTCTTTTCACTTGGTTGTTAAAAACTCGCAAACAGTTCCATGAACAAATCGTCACTTTTTTACATTATAGAACGCGTATTTGACATATAAAACCATTTTAAATATGCTTATGATAATTTCATCAAAGCGATATCTTATTGTGGAGTGTAAGTGGACTTTCTTATTATACATATTGAGCGGTGAGAGAGGCTTAAGACTATCATCATCATGTATGATATAACGGTCTATGGTGGTTAATAAATCATTCTTGTATAGATTTTTTATCAAAATACTTTAAAGAACAATCTAGGAGTCTATGGTGGATTGGTTATAAATTTGCGTGAAATTAGAATTTGTTGTTCTAGGAGCTCTATAACTGTAGTAATTACTGAACTTTGTATTCTTTGTAATTTATTTAAATTGTTGGTGTTTCATTGATCCATACTGGAATTGCATATTCTATTACTGTTTATACATTTTGGTGATATTTTCTGGTGCCGTTCATTTTACTCGACAGCCTCCTAGCATAGTTTGCTCTTGCCATATTTTATTTGTAATCTGGCTTATATAATTTTTCCATGTTAATTTCGAATTATATGTTAGTCCAAGAAAGTTTGCCGATGTGGCAATATGAGGAAGAGTTCCATTGAGGTATGATTCTGGTTTGTGTCTGCATATTTATGTCTTTTTTTAAAATATTGCAATATTTGTTTTTGGTATGTATATTTTAAC
>NW_013695463.1:0-729 GCF_000517525.1 Limulus polyphemus | reverse complement strand
GTGTGTGTGTGTGTGTGTACACTTTCTGTTAAGTATATAGTTATTGCATTTTGTTACAATTGCTTATCACAACATTCGAAATAAATCCACGAACGCCAATGCATCACTGTTAAGGTTGACACGCCGATCTGTTACTTAAGGGCAGGTATCACGAAGTCGTGATCGAGATAGAAATCACCATGGAAACAGACAGAGACAATCCTATACCAGGTCGTTCTACCTGCGTGAGTTCGTAGACGTGTTCGTAAGCCTAATAGTAAGACGAGGGGTGAAAATCGCGCCAGCTCAGTATGTTCTAATCATATTCCCCTGATGCAACCGATTCTAGAAAACTTCATTTACGTCCCCTTTTGCATTATGATTTTTTATTTGGGGTATTTTTTTTTATGAATCTTTATTTAAAAACAACAAGAAAGAAGTAAACTGGTAATTATTTGGTTAACTAACTTCAACATAATTTTAAGGTAACGAACCAGAGGCAGTAAAGGAAAATACAAAAATATTATACACCAGTGATCAAATAAATCTGTTTATTAATGTCAATTGTTTCTTGCAAAGTTTGTTTTGTTTGCTCGTTTCGGTTTTGCCTACAAAGCCGTGTAGGGGCTGCCTGCGCTAGCCATCATTAAATTTTAACTGACAGACTAGAGGGAAGGCAGCTAATCAGTAGCATCACCCCCAAACTCTTGGACTACTCTCTCTCTCTCTCTCTTTCTATATATATATATA
>NW_013695462.1:0-729 GCF_000517525.1 Limulus polyphemus | reverse complement strand
CGAGTTTTATTTCACCCGTCCAACGAACGGGTACTCCAGCTAGTTTCAACTCAAATTTATTTTCATTCTTTGAAAATTCACGTATTATCCTCATTTTATCCATTACCAATACTTACTTATTACACCATTTCCAATACTTACTTATCACACCATTTCCAATACTTACTTATTACACCATTTCCAATACTTACTTATTACACCATTACCAATACTTACTTATTATACCATTTCCAACACTTACTTATTACACCATTACCAATACTTACTTATTACACCATTACCAATACTTACTTATTACACCATTTCCAATACTTACTTATTACACCATTTCCAATACTTACTTATTACACCATTTCCAATACTTACTTATTACACCAATCCGTCAAAGCCAAATCATTTACTTCATTTCAGAATATCACAGGAAAAAAAACTACAAGAAAAGTTATAAATAAATAATTTATAGCAGTAAAGATAAGCAGCGTTTCGAAACGTCTGTAAAAAAAAATTCTGCTTTCTGATCACTGATACGACCAAGAAGTGTTATCTGAGTCTTCAATATAATCCGAACTTTTCCGAACTTGAAGCCAATTTCTACAGGAGGAAAATGTTTATAGGCACATACAAAGTGTCCGCTCTAAGTTTGGAATCTGTTAACATAATTCTTCATTATTTTCATAACTTCTGTAAAGATTTAAATACATGTGTCTATTAAGTAATTCTTCGGGAGAG
>NW_013695461.1:0-729 GCF_000517525.1 Limulus polyphemus | reverse complement strand
AGTTCAACTAAAATAAACATTGTCCGGATTACACTACAAGCTCAACTGAAATAAACATTGTCCGGACTACACTACAAACTCAACTAAAATAAACACTGTCCGGATTACACTACAAGCTCAACTAAAATAAACATTGGCCGGATTACACTACAAACTCAACTAAAATAAACATTGTCCGGATTACACTACAAACTCAACTAAAATAAACATTGTTCGGATTACACTACAAGCTCAACTAAAATAAACATTGGCCGGACTACACTACAAACTCAACTAAAATAAACATTGTCCGGACTACACTACAAACTCAACTAAAATAAACATTGTCCGGATTACACTACAAACTCAACTCAAATAAACATCCAATATTCATCATTATCTGTTTATCTTTTTAACTTTCATTTTGTCCGTCCACCTATCTATCTGTCTGCCTATCCATCTATTTTTTATCTGTCTGTCGTCCGTCTATCTATCATAGTTTACATTCTTTTATCTAGAAACGAAGCTTTTGAATGGATGAAGATGATGATGGAAATCCAACATAAATACGTGGTTAGTTTCTAGTGTCATGAAAAAATGGTTCCTGAATCTGGATAATAGTGATGTTGAGTAATGAGAGGTGTTAGTTTCTAGTGTCATGAAAACATGGTTCCTGAATCTGGATAATAGTGATATTGAGTAATGAGAGGTGTTAGTTTCTAGTGTCATGAAAACATGGTTCCTGAATCT
>NW_013695460.1:0-729 GCF_000517525.1 Limulus polyphemus | reverse complement strand
GCATTACTTTCAATCTGTATATTTCGTATCACCTTTCGTTTACGGTGAAAAAGTTGCTCTTCGATATCCCCCTCTCTCTAATTCTGTCTGGGTTTTCGTGAATTCCTTTTATGGGGTACTGTTCAATACGAAAATTGTTATATCGCTTTCAGGGGGAGGATCAAGCAACCGAACGGGATTTCATGAATGTACGTAAAAGGTCAACGACATAATTTATAATATTGTGTAGTCTGTGAATGAAAAGTCGAAAAGATCAATTATGTCGTGTTTAAGAGGATTAGTGCATGCGCAAAGCATTGTTCGCAAGATTGTGACTTCCAGAGTTCAGTGCCTTTTAGGGCGGGGTTGTGCGCTCTACTAGGCACACACTCTCTAATCTACAATTTTGTAAACATTCCATTTTTAAGCGTTGAAATAACTAGATTTAACTTATTTGTTACACTGATTTCTGTCTTTTGTGAATGTTCGTTGTATTTTTTTTGGTTTGTTTATTTGGGGTGACTAAGAATAACTGAAAGATGTAATGAACTAGTCTGAGTTCTGAAAAAAAAAAGTAACCTAGCTAGTCTGAGCTCTGATACTGAGTAGAAGGCAGACGTTCAAGAAATGTTTCTAACATATATTCTTCTTATGAGAAAACCGTTTTAAGCCAGTAAAGAACATCGTCATAACAAATATTACCATTACTATGGTGAGGTAAAGTCACATTTATTACCGTTACTATGGTGA
>NW_013695459.1:0-729 GCF_000517525.1 Limulus polyphemus | reverse complement strand
ATCTGTTATAGTGCAGGTGTTGCTAATCAGGCTAGGTACATGAACCTGTTGAACTGTTATAGTGCAGGTGTTGCTAATCAGGCTAGGTACATGAACCAGTTGACTGTTATAGTGCAGGTGTTGCTAATCAGGCTAGGTACATGAACCAGTTGAACTATTGAGATGCAGGTGTTGCTAATCAGGCTAGGTGCATGAACCAGTTGAACTATTGAGATGCAGGTGTTGCTAATCAGGCTAGGTTGAACCTTTAATTGTATTTATAATTATCAGTATCTTTATTGGTAAACTTATAATTCATATATATGTCTGTGTTTTTATTAGATTTGCATCTTTTGATTTCTTACAACTAAACACACTGCATCAACTGCCTTTAAGTCCAATGGAGTTGAATGTGGTTCTTAAGAAACAATGCAAAGAAGGCCGTGAAGAGTTAATAAATAAGTAAGCTGCAGGATTTTGTGACTTTGTTTTATTTAATATTTTGTCTTTACTCTGTTGTTTTGGTTTTGACATTGTATTATTTGATAATGTTTTATTTAATTTTATGTCTATTCCCAGTTGTTTTGGTAATGACATTGTATTATTTAATAGTGTTTTATTTAATATTATGTCTATCCCCTGTTGTTTTGGTTATGAGATTGTATTATTTAATAATGTTTTATTTAATATTATGTCTATCCCCTGTTGTTTTCATTATGAGATTGTATTATTTAATAATGTTTTATTTAA
>NW_013695458.1:0-729 GCF_000517525.1 Limulus polyphemus | reverse complement strand
ATCATCGGTAACAGTCACATCAGTGGTAGTAACTTAACCAAGAGCTTCACCATTTCCCTTCTCAAAACTGAGTAGAGTTTCTTCTTCGACGGTGGCTTCTTCAGGTGGCACGTCTTTAGCAGCGTCATTTGCTCTGTTTTCCACTTCATCCCAACTGAAATGTCCTGGACCATGATAACGCCAAAGCCTGTTGGCATGCACCACTTTTGGTTTACCTCGCCGACCACATTTTACCCGGAAAGTCACGTCTGAGAGACGATCCACTATGTCATATGGGCCTTCCCATGGAGAAGACAACTTAGGAGACTTCCCCCTGGTCTTCCTGGGACCACACAACCACACCTTGTCTCCCAGCACAAAGCTCACCTCAGTAGATCTCTTATCATAAGTCAACCTCATCGAATCAGCAGACGTTTTCAAGCTTGTACGCACCTGATGGTGAACATCATCCATCCTTTCCGATAACCCTTCCACAAACTCTGACATATTCGCAGGCAACTCTTCATAAGGTGGGCATCCCTTATGCTTGGGTCCCCTTTTAGCACTACATGTACTGCATGTCCTGCACCATTTTTCCACATCTCGCTTCATACCTATCCAGTAAAATCTCTGTCGCATTGAGTCACCTACATCTCGGAGTTAAGAAGACCCCTCCTGTTAAACTATCATGGGATTGACGCAGCACAATTCCCATAACTTTCTCAGTATAACTGTTTGCCAGGTCATCAC
>NW_013695457.1:0-729 GCF_000517525.1 Limulus polyphemus | reverse complement strand
TGTTTAGCTTTGCGCGAAATTCAAAACAAACAAAACCTCTGTAGTAAAAGTGGTGAATTTGTATATATAAAAAAAAGTCAAGTCTACGTTTTATAGTATTGTGTCCAGTTGATAATGTTCTGAGAAATTTGAACACGCATTTACTTTCATAATAACAGGCGTTTTGACTGAGAAACGACCAATATAAATGGCGTTTCGGCTAAGATTTTGTACACTAAAAATTAACACACAACGCCGTCATTCCGTGTACTACTTGTCACTGAGTTATACCCGTTCCTTGAAATGTCACTCATCAGTAACTCTGGACGAGGGCAAATGTTAGTGGTGTGTGTGTGTTACATATATGGTGTTGTCTCTACTAGGCTTCAATTGTTAATGGTGTTATATATATTTATATATATATGGTGTCTTTCCTAGGCTTCAAATGTTGGTGGTGTGTGTGTGTGTTACATATATGGTGTTGTCTTTACTAGGCTTCAATTGTTAATGGTGTTTTATATATATTTATATATATACACATATATGGTGTCTTTACTAGGCTTCAAATGATAATGGTGTGTATATGTGTGTGTTTACATATATGGTGTCTTTACTAGGCTTCAAATGATAATGGTGTGTGTGTGTGTTACATATATGGTGTCTTTACTAGGCCTCAAATATTAATGGTGTGTGTGTGTTACATATATGGTGTCTTTACTAGGCCTCAATTGTTAATGGTGTGTGTGTTAC
>NW_013695456.1:0-729 GCF_000517525.1 Limulus polyphemus | reverse complement strand
TTCTGAAATGCCCATTGGTTGTCGCTCCATCCAATGTAAAACTTCAACGATTTTGAAATGCCCATTGGTTGTCGCTCCATCCAATGTAAAACTTCAACGATTTTTGAAATGCCCATTGGTTGTCGCTCCATCCAATGTAAAACTTCAACGATTTTTGAAATGCCCATTGGTTGTCGCTCCATCCAATGTAAAACTTCAACGATTTCCGAAATACCCATTGGTTGTCGCTCCATCCAATGTAAAACTTCAACGATTTCCGAAATACCCATTGGTTGTCGCTCCATCCAATGTAAAACTTCAACAATTTCCGAAATACCCATTGGTTGTCGCTCCATTCAATGTAAAACTTCAACAATTTCTGTAATACCCATTGGTTGTCGCTCCATCCATTGTAAAACTTCTTCCAGGTGTTTAGACAAACGGGATGCAGGGAGAGATTTCATCATTTTAGTTGTTGTTATCAACTGCCGTTTAGTAGCAGATGATGATACATTTTTGGGAGATAAGGCACTACAGCGTTATGTCCAAGAAAGCGTTGTAAGGACTGGCTCAGACTGGTGGTTGGGGCACTCGAATCAGCAAACTGCAGATCGCATGTTCGAACCCCGTCACCGAATATGCTCGCCATTTCAGCCATGGGGGGGGGGCATTATAATGTGACTGTTAATCCTACTATTCGTTGGTAAGAGTAGCCCACGAGATGGATGTGGAAGGTGTTGACTAGATGCC
>NW_013695455.1:0-729 GCF_000517525.1 Limulus polyphemus | reverse complement strand
ATCATGAAGGGTAAACATTTCCTCTCCTATCTACGTGAAGATTATTTTTGTTTACTTTAAAATAAAGATAGTAAAATATTACTCTTATTCCTTCTTCATGTGTTTAACATAACCACATCCAAGTACACCAAGATGATATCTAGTTATTTAAAGTGACTTTGTAACATGCGATGTTTTGATTGCTGACTTCAGATTTTCTGTTACATGTGTTTACGGTAAACAAATAGTTCAACATTAGGATTCATTTAATGTGCTAAAACTCATCAAATTTCTAGCTATGAAATGAACAAGTCACACAATATCATCTTATTTAACTCTTAGTCTACAATAGGATTTCTTTCATCAATTTGTTCAGCTTCTTACTATTGAATTTATAAATCAACCTACTTTGTTGTTGTTTTTTACGTAAAATTGTAGTCATATGTTTCTCCAAGTCTCTTCTTCTTTAATTATAACACTATAATTATATGTATGAAAATCTACTTTCCATCGCATCACTGAAAGTACACAAAAATCATGTTTACAAACCTGGTAAAGTAACCCTCTGGTGACTAACTGGCACACTAGAATATTATTCTCTCAACTGCGGATTGTATATGTTATGACAATAACAAACACAACCACGTGCAAGGTGAATCATCTAACAGCTGTCGTATTAAAGTAATTATTATTTTCTACAGTATTTTATTAATAATAGAAACATCTGAATCTCTTTTCTGCTTTTTATCA
>NW_013695454.1:0-729 GCF_000517525.1 Limulus polyphemus | reverse complement strand
TTTAGTTATGAGAAATATAGGAAGAAAGAAATGTTTCAATTTCTGTTTAATTATGAGAAATATAGGAAGAAAGAAATGTCTAAAGTTCTGTTTAGTTATGAGAAATATAGGAAGAAATAAATGACTTAAGTTCTGTTTAATTATGAGAAATATAGGAAGAAAGAAATGTCTAAAGTTCTGTTTAGTTATGAGAAATATAGGAAGAAAGAAATGTCTCAAGCTCTATTTAGTTATATGAAATATAGGAAGAAAGAAATGTCTCAAGTATTTCCGTAATTTAGTTCTCTATAAAGCAATAAGGTTAACAATAACATGAGAATGATAATACAAACGTGTCAAGGTTAATTTTAATAGAAGGATCATAAGGTTAATATACAGATTGCTAGCTGATTATTAGTGAAAGATGGTTAATACAAGCGTTGCAAGATGAATACATATGTGACATTATCAACACTTGTTAGTACGATTAATATAGCATGACATTATCAACACTTGTTAGTAAGATTAATATAGCATGACAAGATCAACACTTGTTAGTAAGATTAATATAGCGTGACAAGATCAACACTTGTTAGTAAGATTAATAGAGCGTGACAAGATCAACCCATGTTGGCAAGATTAATATAGCATGACATTATCAACCCATGTTGGCAAGATTAATATAGCGTGACAAGATCAACTCATGATTGACAAGATTAATATAGTGTGACAAGATCAATCCCATGTTGG
>NW_013695453.1:0-729 GCF_000517525.1 Limulus polyphemus | reverse complement strand
TAATAATATATATATATATATATATATATATATATATGCAAAAACTTATTCCTTCCATTGTAACATTTTAAATCAACAGAGATATATATAGTTGAGTTACCTGTTTTAGTCCCAATCTAATTATATTACCTTATTGGCAACAATAAATGTTTGCAGACACTAGCAAAGCAAAGTAGAAACATTCAAAATACTGCCATTCGGTGCAGCATTCATCGGGGTCTTAGTGTTTGGACGTCATGCGATCGAGATTTTAGTTTTGGTGTTGTATCCTGGCTCTAAAGAATCGCATATGTGTAGAACTAAAACAATTTCACGACATAAGTATCATTACATACACGTAAACATTGTCTTCGATAAAGATCCGTGGCTTGAGAGCAATTTTATTTTTTAAATTGTGTTGAATACGATTCTTAATTTCAAATTAATTCTTCTTCAGAACTCTTACAAATCGCTATCTCTGTATGTAACCTTCCCATTTCTTCCCGCTTCTACTCTTTCCATGTTAGTTTATGTATTGTAAATGAAATCCTCATTAAGAAAGCAAAATGACTTAACACTTGTTTCCTCTTTGCGAAAACAAAACAGAAAGAATCTCAGTAACAAAATGAACATTTACCTCAATCTTTCTAATTTTGTTTTAACTTGGTGGTCCCCATTTATCTTCACATTGGGCCACTTCGGGTGATATGATCACTATAAAGTCAAGCACTGGCCTGAGATTGCGAGGAA
>NW_013695452.1:0-729 GCF_000517525.1 Limulus polyphemus | reverse complement strand
AAGATCCACTGACAATAAGCTACATAACTTACAGAATTGTCACCAAGTTCCCGATAAAGCTGGTTCACCAGCAGGTAACCAACCAGAAGATAAATCCCCTCAGTTTTAATACAGTAACTTGACAACAAGCTCATCCTTAAAACAGTAATAAAACATCTGTATCTTTGAAGCGTGTGTTTCATATTTCACAATATACGTTGAATTACATAAATCAGTCAGTTGACTTCACTTGAAACCTTATGTTCTACGCTAAGGATTAAAACAAAATTATCTGATAACTTGGACATTAAGAAAAAAGTTGGCTCATACGATAGAAAGGGAAGAGACTTTAACTTCACGCCCAAGATAAGTAAGTGTTAGTTTTATTCACTCCACGTGTACGCGCTGACCTCAGAGATCGCAGTCTGCCGCCACATGACGAACAACTAGAGTATTCACTCTGGAGTTCTTAATGTGGTGCCAGAGGGTTATTACGATGTTAGGACACACCCAAGTTCTCTTATACAAAGTACTTGTACGTACATCACAGCGCCCCGAGAAGGCAGATTAAAACTTAATGACTGACACATGTTAAGATATTTGAGATGTAACATAAATACATTTCTTTGAATCCTTAACCCAGAAGCATCGATGAAAACAAGTAAATACACGACTTGTTCCTGCTCAAGTAACAGAACTCAAGGACTCAGCTAGCCACCTCAACAATAAATTTAAATCACAAACAAAACA
>NW_013695451.1:0-730 GCF_000517525.1 Limulus polyphemus | reverse complement strand
CATTAAATATTAATTCTACACTTAATTTCCCGAGTTTTTTTACCCACAAAAACATTAAATATTAAATTCTACACTTAATTTCCTGAGTTTTTTACCCACAAAAACATTAAATATTAAATTCTACACTTAATTCCCCGAGTTTTTTACCCACAACAACATTAAATATTAAATTCTACACTTAATTTCCTGAGTTTTTTACCCACAAAAACATTAAATTTTACACTTAATTTCCTGAGTTTTTTTTTACCCACAAAAACATTAAATATTAAATTCTACCCTAAATTTCCTGATTTTTTTTTACCCACAAAAAAATTAAATATTAAATTCTACACTTAATTTCCTGAGTTTTTTACACAAAATTTTAGCTTCTGAAATAATTATTTTGTCGGTCAAACAGGGGTTTTGATGTAACTAATAATATACAGAATGGGGCTAAAATAACTAAACAGTTGTATCATTTAGAACATAGTTTAATTTCTAAAGTCTTTTTCTGAAACAAACAATAAATAAATAGGTTTCAATTATCTTTGAAATATTTTATTTTAGTACCAACCACATAATAGCAATTGTACTGACCATAGGGACACCAACTGTACTGACCATAGAATACCAAATGTACCAACTGTAGAACACTAACTGTTCTGATTATATAATATCAAGTGAACGACCACAGAATGTATACTTTACCAACCATAGGATACCAGCTGTACCAACCATATATCAACAACTG
>NW_013695450.1:0-730 GCF_000517525.1 Limulus polyphemus | reverse complement strand
GGGTAATATTTTAGTCATTAAAGGGGTAATGTTTCAGTCATTACAAGGGTAATATTTTAGTCATTACAAGGGTAATGTTTTATTGATTAAAGGGGTAATCTTTTAGTCATTACAAGGGTAATATTTTAGTGATTACAAAGGTAATGTTTCAGTCATTACAAGGGTAATATTTTATTGATTAAAGGGGTAATGTTTCAGTCATTACAAGGGTAATATTTTATTGATTAAAGGGGTAATGTTTCAGTCATTACAAAGGTAATGTTTTAGTTGCTGAAACTTTGTCATGATTCGTCTCTTTAACTTCGGGTAATGTTTTAGTCATTACAAGGGTAATGTTTTACTGATTACAAAGGTAATGTTTCAGTCATTACAAGGGTAATATTTTAGTCATTACAAGGGTAATGTTTTACTGATTACAAAGGTAATGTTTCAGTCATTACAAGGGTAATATTTTAGTCATTACAAGGGTAATGTTTTACTGATTACAAATGTAATATTTTAGTCATTACAAGGGTAATATTTTATTGATTAAAGGGGTAATGTTTTATTGATTAAAGGGGTAATGTTTCAGTCATTACAAGGGTAATATTTTATTGATTAAAGGGGTAATGTTTCAGTCATTACAAGGGTAATATTTTATTGATTAAAGGGGTAATGTTTCAGTCATTACAAAGGTAATGTTTTAGTTATTACAAGGGTAATATTTTAGTCATTACAAGGGTAATATTTT
>NW_013695449.1:0-730 GCF_000517525.1 Limulus polyphemus | reverse complement strand
TAATTCAGCCTGATACTTGTGGTGATAGAATAGTTCATCCTGATACTTGTGGTGATAGAATAGTTCAGCCTGATACTTGCGGTGATAGAACAGTTCATCCTGATACTTGTGGTGATAGAACAGTTCATCCTGATACTTGTGGTGATAGAATAGTTCAGCCTGATACTTGTGGTGTCTGAACTATTCTATCATCACAAGTATCAGACTGAACTATTCCATCACCACAAGTATCAGGCTGAACTATTCTATCACCACAAGTATCAGGCTGAACTATTCTGTCACCACAAGTATCAGGCTGAACTATTCTACCTGATACTTGTGGTGATAGAATAGTTCATCCTGATACTTGTGGTGATAGAAATGAACTAGAATAGTTCAGCCTGATACTTGTGATGATAGAATAGTTTTGTAGAGAATGTTAACAACAGTGATATACAACTGAATAGTTCAGCCTGATACTTGTGGTGATATAGTTCATCCTCGATACTTGTGGTGATAGAACAGTTCATCCTAATACTTGTGGTGATAGAATAGTTCAGTCTGATACTTGTGGTGATAGAATAGTTCAGTCTGATACTTGTGGTGATAGAATAGTTTAGCCTGATACTTGTGGTGATAGAATAGTTCATCCTGATACTTGTGGTGATAGAACAGTTCATCCTGATACTTGTGGTGATAGAACAGTTCATCCTGATACTTGTGGTGATAGAATAATACAGCCTGATACTTC
>NW_013695448.1:0-730 GCF_000517525.1 Limulus polyphemus | reverse complement strand
TGTAAGTATGTTCTGGAACTGTGAAAGAAACATACACTTGGTGGTGGGTAACTGTGTTAACTCTCAAGATTTGTTTGTTGTACTCTCAGCCACTGGTTCAGCTCGATGTACACCACGAACCGAGGAAGGTAGTCTGGAAAACAGATCAATATATCTTCTGACTACAACATAAAAGTAAAGTTTTTTTGCTACCACCTGTCATTACGCGTGTGCAAAGAAAAAAGTAAGAATACAATACTGACGTAGTCTCTGCTTCAATACACAGGGCCTATTGAGTGACTGACTACCACTTATTGAGTGACTATGAGTCATCGTCATCAAAGTGGAAACGTTACTGTACGTCATAACTTAGTTTGTAAAGGTTTGTGTTCGTTGACGTAATGAAATAAAAGCCTCAGTCGAGAAATAAGCGACTAGTTCTGACAGTAATTGAATTCTAAGTATTTTATTTTATAGTTACTTTATATTACTGTTAACAAAATAATTTGAATGCTGTTCAGTGTTAAAAGCTACCGTTCGGATATATATATATTCAAAATCTTTTATAATAATACTATGAAACAGTAAGCTCCTTAAACTAACACTATACACGTTAAAACCCATTAAACCAATACCGCACGTATTAAAACTTTCAAGGTAAAATTATGTAAATATCAATTTTTTTAATCTATGACACTATACATATTCAAATCAACTTAATATACATATTAATATATTCAAATAAATTGAA
>NW_013695447.1:0-730 GCF_000517525.1 Limulus polyphemus | reverse complement strand
GTATACATTTTGATTAATTTAAGTCTCAGCTAACAAGAGCATCAACTCTGAAGAACAAATATTGCTTCATTACGAAGAGAACTTGAAATATTTTGACAAAAACAACTATTACAAATCAGATCTGTCGAAACAATGATAACTGAGACGAATAAAAGGAAAAATGTTGCAATATTTTAGGTGTTTTTTTTTAAATATAAATCTACACATCAAAGTTTGGAAGAGTTTTACAGCAACCTTTCAAAGTTGAAAAAGATTGAGACGAAAACCTAACCACTCTTAAATATCCCCATTAAGTCCTTATTTGTCGAACTTTGCGCAAACGTTCACGAGGTTATTAGTTCTAGCTGTCCCTAATTTATAAGTGATAGACTAGAGGGATGACAGCTAGTCAACACAACCCACCGCCAACTCTTGGGCTGCTCTTTTGTCAACAAACAGTGGGACTGACAGACCCATTATAAAGTTCCATGGTTAAAAAGGCGAGCATGTTCGGTGACGGGATTCGAACTTGGGACCCGCAGATTGCGAGTTGATTGCCCTAATCCCCAGACCTTCCCCATTAGAAAAAATAATCTTTTGAAGAAACTTCTGGGAGATATAAACACCCCAAGTAGCAAAATAAGAGAACCCTATATTATGTATATAAAGGTTATAACCAGGATTACTTCTTTGGCCCAATATTTCACCTGTGGTTCAGGAACTTTATTTTGGTTACGCCCTTAAATGTTTG
>NW_013695446.1:0-730 GCF_000517525.1 Limulus polyphemus | reverse complement strand
GTCTTTAAATATATCTAGTCATATCAAATAAGAGCCTAGCTGTCGTATATAAGTATATGTCGTCTTATTGTCTTTAAATTGTCATATTAAATAAAATCCGCACTGCTACATCTAAGTATATATCGTTTTATCATCTTTAAAACATACCCACGTTCGGTACGGAGCCAACTGGATAAGACCCACAAAGACAGGATTGCCACAAAAAAATAAGCTACGTGTGTTAACCTTGTGCTTGAATGGAAAAACCTCGCAACATTTGTTTTATATATTTTAAGTAACATGTTACAAAGTAAACAGCCTATGTTTGTTATTACTTACTAAAATGTACTGAAGATAATTCATTGTTACAGTTATACGTGAACTGGAAGCACACAAGGAAATAGTAAGACCGGTTTTTCAAGTCGTCACGTCATTTGTTGTGCCTGATTTTAGCAGGTATACAGCTACATGTGATTAGCTACTGTCCTAATTAACTGTCCTACACATGAGCTGAGGGCACTCTTCTGGTTTTCAATGTGAAAGCTAACGTCTACCTTATGTTTGGCCCAAAAAGAAAACATCAAACCTTTTAAAATGCAGATAAAACGTAAAGTTCATTCATCTTCAGTTATTTAGAAATATAAGCAATACAAACAATATCGTAGAGTTTAAATACTGTATTCTATACATGTAAGCACTGGTAAACATTGTATTATTAAAAACTGTACATATAACAAACTATCTTATTTAC
>NW_013695445.1:0-730 GCF_000517525.1 Limulus polyphemus | reverse complement strand
GTTCTTGTTTACTATTGGTATTACCAGTGACGTCAGAAACTAAAATAAAGTGTTCCGGCATCTTATTATTACATATCGTGGTTCTTGTTTACTATTGGTATTACCAGTGACGTCAGAAACTAAAATAAAGTATTCCGGCATCTTATTATTACATATCGTGGTTCTTGTTTACCAGTGACGTCAGAAACGTTTGTATGATTACTGATGTTCGTTCTACATTCCTGACACTTATGTATTGTTTAAAAGTACAGAGTATAATTTGCTTTCTGGGGGATTTGTCTCCCCTTTCTCCCTCTCTCTCTCTTTTTCTTTGTTTTTAAGTTAGTTGAACATTTTTGTCACACGTTAGACATACTCTTGGTGTCGTTTATTTCAAAATAAAAATTTTACGAAAATGATAAAATTTCTAAAGATAAAAAACTTGAAGGTTGGTCAATTTACTATTGTTGAATCTCACGAAGACTAAATCATAAGGAACAAAAGCGAATTACTATTGTTGAATGTCACGAAGACTAAATCATAAGGTACACCAGCGATTTACTATTGTTGAATGTCACGAAGACTAAATAATAAGGAACACCAGCGATTTACTATTGTTGAATGTCACGAAGACTAAATCATAAGGAACACTAGCAATTTACTATTGTTGAATGTCACGAAGACTAAATCATAAGGAACACCAGCGATTTACTATTGTTGAATGCACGAAGACTAAATCATAAGGAACACC
>NW_013695444.1:0-730 GCF_000517525.1 Limulus polyphemus | reverse complement strand
TGTTCACTTTGGAATAGATTACTTCTGATAATCAACCCACGTACTACGATGTTGACTTTGGAATAGATTACTTCTGATAATCAACCCACGTACTACGCTGTTCACTTTGGAATAGATTACTTCTGATAATCAACCCACGTACCACGATGTTGACTTTGGAATAATTAATTCTGATAATCAACCCACGTACTAAGCTGTTGACTTTGGAATAGATTACTTCTGATAATCAACCCACGTACTACGCTGTTGACTTTGGAATAGATTACTTCTGATAATCAACCCACGTACTACGATGTTGACTTTGGAATAATTAATTCTGATAATCAACCCACGTACTACGCTGTTGACCTTGGAATAGATTACTTCTGATAATCAACCCACGTACTACGCTGTTGACTTTGGAATAGATTACTTCTGATAATCAACCCACGTACTACGCTGTTGACTTTGGAATAATTAATTCTTATAATCAACCCACGTACTACGCTGTTCACTTTGGAATAATTAATTCTGATAATCAACCCACGTACTACGCTGTTGACCTTGGAATAGATTACTTCTGATAATCAACCCACGTACTACGCTGTTCACTTTGGAATAATTAATTCTGATAATCAACCCACGTACTACGATGTTGACTTTGGAATAGATTACTTCTGATAATCAACCCACGTACTACGCTGTTCACTTTGGAATAGATTACTTCTGATAATCAACCCACGTACTACGC
>NW_013695443.1:0-730 GCF_000517525.1 Limulus polyphemus | reverse complement strand
GCTGAAAAAATACTGATTTATACATTTCAAATCTAAATTGTCATAGTGCAACGCCGGGTAACTCAGTTAGTTATTTATAAACTATAAACAGAGAAACTATAGGTGATAAAGCTTTGAAAAGATACATCAAAAAGCAGAACCCAATTCAGTTTAAGTTTCAGAGTTAAATACTTATTATGACATAGAAATTGATTTGGAAAATGGTAAAATTTAAATACCGAAAGATGTACATGAATTTAGAATGATTAGTAATCCAAGCAATATTTAAAATTTTGATGTCAATAATTTCTAATTCTTATATCTGCTTATGTAATTGCTTAGTATTTGGTAATTTCGAAACGGAAAGCAAAAATACAAAGCATTGAAATTTCTTTTCATTAACACATTTATTAGCGGTTTTAGAAACTGCTCATAGGAGCTCTGGTTGTAGTGATATTATCCAAACTTGTACTAACTCACATGCTCATAGGAGCTCTGGTTGTAGTGATATTATCCAAACTTGTACTAACTCACATGCTCATAAGAGCTCTGGTTGTAGTGATATTATCCAAACTTGTACTAACTCGCATGCTCATAGGAGCTCTGGTTGTAGTTATATTATCCAAACTTGTACTAACTCACATACTCATAAGACCTCTGGTTGTAGTGATATTATCCAAACTTGTACTAACTCACATGCTCATAGGAGCTCTGGTTGTAGTGATATTATCCAAACTTGTACTAACTCACA
>NW_013695442.1:0-730 GCF_000517525.1 Limulus polyphemus | reverse complement strand
CTAATATTAATCACTCCAAGTCAGGGTTGTCTACGTTGATTTGTGTACTGACTAGTAATATTAATCACTCCAAGTCAGAGTTGTCTACGTTGATTTGTGTACTGACTAGTAATATTAATCACTCTAAGTTAGGGTTGAAGTTCTCGTTTATATAATTAGCTACACTCCAGTGGCATAGCGGTAAGTCTATGGATTTATATGGCTACGTTGATTTGTGTACTGACTAGTAATATTAATCACTCTAAGTTAGGGTTGAAGTTCTAGTTTATATAATTAGCTACACCCCAGTGGCATAGCGGTAAGTCTATGGACTTATATGGCTACAAACTCGGTTTTTATGAGCGTTTTGGGGTGTTTTACCACTACTTCGCATCCTGTTGATGGATCTTCACCAAATTTGGCATAACGGTTTGCTGGGGCAATGCGGAGATACAAGCGAAGTTGCGATTTCGCAATTTGCGTTTTGCGATATTTATGGTAATTTTGGTATTTTTTTCAGTTACATATTAGGGAAACAACTTTTTATGTCTTAAGATAACCTTTCATTAATCATGAATTTAACCACGTTCTCCAGCTAGTTGTAAAATACATGAAAAGTGTAGCAAGTCAGACTTTCAATACTTAAGTATCCGGCTGTTACTGTAAAATACATTAAAAGTGTAGCAAATCAGACTTTCAATACTTAAGCATCCGGCTGTTACTGTAAAATACATTAAAAGTGTAGCAAGTT
>NW_013695441.1:0-730 GCF_000517525.1 Limulus polyphemus | reverse complement strand
CTTCTTTATGATGACTAGATATATGATCACTTTCTTCTTTATGATGACTAGATATATGATCACTTTCTTCTTTATGATGATTAGATATATGATCACTTTCTTCTTTATGATGACTAGATATATGATCACTTTCTTCTTTATGATGACTAGGTATATGATCACTTTCTTTTTTATGATGACTGGATATATGATCACTTTCTTTTTTATGATGACTGGATATATGATCACTTTCTTCTTTGTGATGACTAGATATATGATCACTGTTTCTAGTGAGAAATGTGAAACACTTTTTTTAGAATAATTAGTATTCTTTATTATTGAGCCAAAAATTGCTACTAGGGTTATTGATCTGGTTTTTCATTATGATGACTAGATATATTATCACTTTCTTCTTTATGATGACTAGATATATGATCACTTTCTTCTTTATGATGACTAGATATATGAACACTTTCTTCTTTATGATGACTAGATATATTATCACTTTCTTCTTTATGATGACTAGATATATGATCACTTTCTTCATTATGATGACCAGATATATGATCACTTTCTTCATTATGATGACTAGATATATGATCACTTTCTTCTTTATGATGACTGGATATATGATCACTTTCTTCTTTATGATTACTAGATATATGAACACTTTCTTCTTTATGATGACTGGATATATGATCACTTTCTTCTTTATGATTACTAGACATATGATCACTTTCTTCATTATGAT
>NW_013695440.1:0-730 GCF_000517525.1 Limulus polyphemus | reverse complement strand
GATTCAGTAATGACTGAAGGTGCATTACTAACTGAAGGTACAGTACTGACTGAAGGTGCATTACTAACTGAAGGTACAGTACTGACTGAAGGTGCATTACTGACTGAAGATACAATACTGACTGAAAGTGCATTACTGGCTGAAGGTACATTACTGACTGAAGATACAATACTGACTGAAGGTGCATTACTAACTGAAGGTACAGAACTGACTGAAGGTGCATTACTGGCTGAAGATACAATACTGGCTGAAGAAACAATACTAACTGAAGGTGCATTACTGACTGAAGATACAATACTGGCTGAAGGTGCATTACTAACTGAAGGTACAGTACTGACTGAAGGTGCATTACTAACTGAAGGTACAGTACTGACTGAAGGTGCATTACTGACTGAAGATACAATACTGACTGAAAGTACATTACTGACTAAAGGTACGTTATTGACTGAAGGTACAGTACTGACTGAAGAAACAATACTGACTGAAGATACAATACTGACTGAAGGTGCATTACTGACTGAAGATACAATACTGACTGAAGGTACATTACTGACTGAAGGTACATTACTGACTGAACCTATTTGAAAAACAGAGAGGAACAGCTAATGTTTTTAGAAAAAATGTTATTGTGTCAATGTTTCAGCTATTGTCTCAATGTTTCAGCTATTGTGTCAATGTTTCAGCTGTTGTGTCAATGTTTCAGCTATTGTGTCAATGTTTCAGTTATTGT
>NW_013695439.1:0-730 GCF_000517525.1 Limulus polyphemus | reverse complement strand
GTGCTTGGGTTATAGGGTTTTTATTCTTTTCTATCAAGACTTCTTGACCTGTGTGTTTTTTACATCATAAATATGTACGGATATTGATATTTTTAAGCCCCCAAGTGGCTCAGCGGTAAGTCAGCAAGTTCACGACGCCAAAAATTGGGTTTCGATACCACTGGTAGGCGGAGCACAGATAACCCATTGTATAGCTTTGTGCTTAACAACAACAACTTGATATTTTAAATGATTTTTGCTTTATTATAATTAGTTCATACATGACATTTTGATATTTCTACATCGAAAATTCCAAATGGTATTCGCTATTTGTTTTTTTTATTTTTTAGTATACGTAATGGGCTATCTGTGCTGTGTACACCGCGGTAAATCGAACCCAGAATTTTAGCATTATGAACCTTTTAGCTTACCGCTGAGCCATCGAAGGGAAACATGTATCTACATCACAAGTTCAGCATGCTAAATATAACGTCTTTCATTAACTACACTGTAAAGGCTTTAACAGCACCGGTACTAATAGTATACTGACAACATAAAACTAGATGTACTTCCGCAGGGTACCAGAAAGTATTCTGTTTTCAAGAATAAATAAAACCAAAATTAAGAGAATCAAATATTTATATATTTTGCTTTTGAAGTTCATATGTCATGATGTGTTGTAGTCTACAGAATGCCTAATTCTTCTCGTGATTCGTGGGATGAGCACGTTTTACTGACGTCAAAACAGTAC
>NW_013695438.1:0-730 GCF_000517525.1 Limulus polyphemus | reverse complement strand
TCTGTCCTTCATCCACCAAAAACTGTGGTAAAATAAACTGTATATATCTGTCCTTCATCCATAATAAACTAGTGGTAAAATAAACTGTGTACATCTGTCCTTCATCCATAATAAACTGTGGTGAAATAATCTGTATAGATCTGTCCTTCATCCACCATAAACCGTGGTAAAATAAACTGTATATATCTGTCCGTCATCCACCATAAACTGTGGTAGAATAAACTGTATATATCTGTCCGTCATCCACCTTAATCGTGGTAAAATAAACTGTATATATCTGTTCTTCATCCACCATAAACCGTGGTAAAATAAACTGTATACATCTGTCCTTCATCCTTAATAAACTGTGGTAAAATAAACTGCATACATCTGTCCTTCATCCATAATAAACCGTGGTAAAATAAACTGTATACATCTGTCCTTCATCCATCATAAACTGTATATATCTGTCCTTCATCCATAATAAACTGTGTTAAAATAAACTGCATACATCTGTCCTTCATCAATAATAAACTGTGGTAAAATAAACTGTATACATCTGTCCTTCATCCATAATAAACCGTGGTAAAATAAACTGTATACATCTGTCCTTCATCCATCATAAACTGTGGTAAAATAAACTGTTTACATCTGTCTTTCATCCATAATAAACTGTGGTAAAATAATCTGTATACATCTGTCCTTCATCCATAATAAACTGTGGTGAAATAATCTGTATATATCTGTCCGT
>NW_013695437.1:0-730 GCF_000517525.1 Limulus polyphemus | reverse complement strand
AAAATATATATCCAGTAAAACTTTGTAAATGCTACATTTTTCACTCTTTAAAAAAAAAGATGTTGTGCTGTAATCATGTTTCACCTACTAAAATACATTTTTGACGTACAAACTGGAGCTAAAACTAATGATTTTAAGCTCTTTACGAAAGTATTCACCATCTCTAAGGTAAACAAGCCTTTGTCAGTAATGCGCATGCGTATTACTTAAGCCTAACAATCATGCAAATTCTATCCGTCTTGTCATATCCTCCATTTAATAAGGAAATGTGGTAGTTGCAGGAAATTACTAATAGTTTGACTCGTAAATATAAGTAATACATGCATAAAGAGGTGAAAGTAATTTTAATTTCTTACCGGCACAATATTAGTGTTTGCTCCACCTAATCACATTTTATACAAATCAACACTATTCATTTATGCAGACCAAAGCTTGAATATTGGAACACTGAAATTTTAATACTACAATTGATAGAAAAACAATATCATCTAAGTTTCATATGAAGCAATTTTTTTAGGTCGCGTGCAACCTACCAGACTGGCAGTAGAGCCCAAAACGCGGTATGTTTTCACAGCAATGTAATATGACACCTAACAAGATCGTTAAAAACCGTTGTGATAAGTCGATATGTAAAAAATCATAAGCCGGACCAGAACGTCCCGATTTGACGTCATAAAATGTATCTAATGAATTGTTGAAAAGTGCTTTAAATTTTAACTAACACTTAGTC
>NW_013695436.1:0-730 GCF_000517525.1 Limulus polyphemus | reverse complement strand
ACATGTACATCACATTTAACCGTTTTGAGTCTTCCACAGTACTGGACATGTACCATCACATTTAACCGTTTTGAGTCTTCCACAGTACTGGACATGCACCATCACATTTTAACCGTTTTGAGTCTTCCACAGTACTGGACATGCACCATCACATTTATTATAAACCTCTTATACATATACTTAATTTTGTAGCTTTTTGTCCAATCATATGACAAGTACTTTCTACCAAGACAGGTGGAACCAAGTCGTAAAGACTTTGTTCTCTTGAAACGTTCCTCATTTTATTCACGCCAAGTTGAACTACAGACCCCATAAACCTTCATAATGGGTCCGTTAAGAATTTACACACATCTTATATGTATAGCTTCTCCTTCAACACTGGTATTGTTAAAATCGTCTGTTTCAGGTGGTCAAGGAATAAGGTCAACAAAACTCAGGCATAAAACAAGAACGACCTATGAAAATCTTCCCACAAAGGATTTACGTTCGTCAAAAGAGAAGTAATTATGTTAAATTTATGGCTCTTAATATTTACTTTACGTTGTATACTGGAAAACAAGCCAAGTAAGTGTTCAGACGTTCCTTAGCCCTAGCGTTTTGATTCCTAATGCTACAGTAACCATCGTTTGTACTTATCTTCTAAACATTTACCTGAAAATCTTAACCCTAACTTTTTGATTCCTAATGCTACAGTAACTATCGTTTGTACTTATCTTCTAGACATTTACCT
>NW_013695435.1:0-730 GCF_000517525.1 Limulus polyphemus | reverse complement strand
ACTCCACCCTACTCGTACAGCCATGTGGGTTATTATGGATCGTTACAGACTTCACACTAGTCACACAGCCATGTACGATGTTATGGATCGTTATAAACTCCACACTAGTCACACAGCCATGTACGATGTTATGGATCGTTACAGACTTCACACTAGTCATACAGCCATGTACGATGTTATGGATCGTTACAGACTTCACACTAGTCATACAGCCATGTACGATGTTATGGATCGTTACAGACTTCACACTAGTCACACAGCCATGTACGATGTTATGGATCGTTACAAACTTCACACTAGTCATACAGCCACGCAATGTAATGCATAGTTAGAACTTCACACTAGTCATACGGCCACGCAATGTAATGCATAGTTAGAACTTCACACTAATCATACAGCCACGCAATGTAATGCATAGTTAGAACTTCACACTAGTTATACAGTCAGGCGTTGTCTTAATGGAACGTTACAAACTTCACACTAGTCATACAGCCACGCAATGTAATGCATAGTTAGAACTTCACACTAGTCACACAGCCAGGCGTTTTCTTAATGGAACGTTACAAACTTCACACTAATCATACAGCCACGCAATGTAATGCATAGTTAGAACTTCACAATAGTCATACAGCCAGGCGTTGTCTTAATGGAACGTTACAAACTTCACACTAGTCATACAGCCAGGCGTTTTCTTAATGGAACGTTACAAACTTCACACTAATCATACAGC
>NW_013695434.1:0-730 GCF_000517525.1 Limulus polyphemus | reverse complement strand
AGGTTCCGTGGGTTGTGCCCTAGTACTGCCTGTAAGTAAATAGTGCCTGAATTTTGAGACTATGGGTTATAAGAATAACCGTCAAATTC
This sequence comes from Limulus polyphemus, assembly GCF_000517525.1. Taxonomy (NCBI): domain Eukaryota; kingdom Metazoa; phylum Arthropoda; class Merostomata; order Xiphosura; family Limulidae; genus Limulus; species Limulus polyphemus. The sequence continues at coordinate 641 of NW_013695434.1, read as the reverse complement.
TATTATACGATCAGAGTTAGTCAAGTGTTGCTGGTTGTTGGTGGTAGTAGCTGCTTCCCTTTAGTCAATTCAGAATTAGACCACGAAATTCAACAAAACAAAGTACATAGAAAAAAACGATTTTTCGTCGCATCTTGTATGTAATTAATGACAATTCCAGAGGCGGATAGAAAGATAGCTCTAATATAAGAGTTTGTGTTCCACAGGAATTGATAAAAATCTGCCTTTTAAAAGGATTTTCAGTCTAGGTAAATTTCTTAGTCTTTCATAACGATTAGTATTTTTTTGACCATTGTGTAGTTAGCCTTTTTCTCTCTCTGAAATTCTAGTATATATTAAGAATTCTGCTCAAGAAGGCTTATGATGGTCACACACCGATGTTAAATTATACTAAACAGATGTTTCCTTTTTTGTCGAACCACCTTTATATTTTTAAACTAAGAATATTCCAAACTTAATATATTTGTAAATGGGGGACAACGAGTTAGATTGTTTTTGCACGCACCTTTAAACACCCAAATTTTATTCCACTTCATATAACTTTTATATATATATATATATATATATATGGATTTCTAGTACATATATTTCAACATTTAACTATATTGTTGCGTCAGCGAGTCACGTGACTACTATGACGC
>NW_013695433.1:0-730 GCF_000517525.1 Limulus polyphemus | reverse complement strand
AAATGATATAAAAAAATAAGTAGCTTGTGTTCTCCCTCATAATTAGGTTAATTACAACTCTCACCTGCTATATTTTGTCTACAAAATATCTTTATTCGATATTGAATAGTGGAATTGTTTTATAGCCATGCTGGTGCACACTTTTTGGAATAAAAACTATATGTAAGTGGCTAGGGGGGTGATTTTTGTATAAATTAGTAAATAGTTTTCATGATACAATTAGCCCTTAAAACATTCTAATAATTTATATCTTAATAATTAAATTGTCTGTGTTGAGTAAATATGTTACTTTTACATTTTATATAACAACAACATATTGAACCTAGCAACCAAATACTTTCGTAATCTTCTCTTATATTTTAACAGATTTCTATAAGAACTTTTAATTATTAATACAACTTTTTGTTTATAAAAATGGGATATCACATTAGTTACTAAACAATAAGTATAAAAATGGGATATCATGTCACTTCCTAAAAAATAAGTATAACAATGGGATATAACGTCAGTTACTAAACAACAAGTATAACAATGGGATATAATGTCAGTTACTAAACAACAAGTATAACAATGGGATATAACGTCAGTTACTAAACAATAAGTATAAAAATGGGATATCATGTCAGTTACTAAACAACAAGTATAACAATGGGATATAACATCAGTTATTAAACAAGTATAAAAAATGGGATATCACAACAGTTACTAAACCCCATTTTTATACTTATAT
>NW_013695432.1:0-730 GCF_000517525.1 Limulus polyphemus | reverse complement strand
TTTGTGTGTTTCGACATCAAGTTAACTTACTTCACTAAGAGTGCATCACCTTGGACGTTTGGATTCCTAAGGATTACACTTGGTGATAAAAAAAAAATCAACACTCTGTTCCTAAGTCAGTCTGCATGTTTACCGGTCAGGCTTTTATTTCTTTGTTTCATATATTTGCGGAAGGTTACACAATGGCTACCTGTGCTAGTCCTCCCTAATTTTAAAACAAGAGAAAAGACAGATGGCCTACACGATTTTGCAGCAATGGGAAGCGAACCATGGACCTTCAGATTCATAGTCCGGTACGCTGACCAATACGATTTCATTTGACGTACGATTTTACTCGACCAGAAATATGTCATAGTATTTATTTTAATTGCTACTAAATTATAATCTTTCTCATAACACAGTTTTAAGAAGTGACGAATACATCATTATTTAGGAATGAAAACTTCTTCAATTGAACATATTTATAAATAGGCTTTAATTGCTCATTGCACCAGACACATTTGGTGATCTAATATATTTTCCAAAATAATAACTTTTCACTTATACTGTTCACAATACTTTTTAATACACCTCCATAGATGGATTACTTCTGACAAGCTTTAATTATGTCATTCTTTGCTAGTTTTTATATCACTCTTATTTGATTACCGTTTACAAGCATTAATTATGCCATTCTTTGCTAGTTTTTATACCACTCTTAGTTGATTACCGTTTACAAGCATTAATTATG
>NW_013695431.1:0-730 GCF_000517525.1 Limulus polyphemus | reverse complement strand
ATACTGTATTAATTACTCGTAGGTCATTATAAAGAAACAACCATCATCTTCAGATAGTGTAGTAATTACTCGTAGGTCATTATAAAGAAACAACTATCATCTTCAGATAGTGTAGTAATTACTGAAAGATCATTATAAAGAAACAACCATCATCTTCTGATAGTGTAGTAATTACTGAAAGATCGTTATAAAGAAACAACTATCATCTTCTGATAGTGTAGTAATTACTCGTAGGTCATTATAAAGAAACAACTATCATCTTCAGATAGTGTATTAATTACTCGTAGGTCAGTAAGACAATTCTACTTCTCCTTCAGGTTGTGTAGTGTAATATAATTTGTAGAAATATCTAAAATAAAGATTTTATCTTTCGGTACTTAAAACTGCTATGTATGTATATTTTTTTATTGTGGTGTTTCTGACTGAGTACAGAAGTTAGGTATAATATCTTCCACTCTGTTGGTTGATTGTAGTGCTTGTGACTCAGTAGGTTAGTCAGGTTTAATATCTTCCACTCTGTTGATTGATTGTAGTGCTTGTAGCTCAGTAGGTTAGTTTGATATAATATCTTCCACTATCCTGGTTGATTGTAGTGCTTGTGACTCAGTAGGTTAGTTATGTTTAATATCTTCCACTATCCTGGTTGATTGTAGTGCTTGTAACTCAGTAGGTAAGTTAGGTTTAATGTCTTCCACTATCCTGGTTGATTGTGTTGCCAGTAGGTTAGTTA
>NW_013695429.1:0-730 GCF_000517525.1 Limulus polyphemus | reverse complement strand
AAATATATAAGTAAATAAATGTTGTTTGTACCAACAAACGATTTGTATTACATTTTATGTTGACATGAAGTATGTAAGTAAATAAATGTTTGTTTGTACCAACAAACGATTTGTATTACATTTTATGTTGACCTAAAATATATAAGTAAATAAATGTTTTTTGTACCAACAAACGATTTGTATTACATTTTATGTTGACATGAAGTATGTAAGTAAATAAATGTTGTTTGTACCAACAAACGATTTGTGTTACATTTTATGTTGACATGAAATATATAAATAAATAAACACTGTTGTTTGTACCAACAAACGATTTGTATTACATTTTATGTTGACCTGAAATATATAAGTAAATAAATGTTGTTTGTACCAACAAACGATTTGTATTACATTTTATGTTGATATGAAATATATAAGTAAATAAACACTGTTGTACCAACAAACGATTTGTATTACATTTTATGTTGACATGAAATATATAAGTCAATTAACACTGTTGTTCCAACAAATGATTTGTGTTACATTTTATGTTGACATGAAATATATAAGTAAATAAACACTGTTGTACCAACAAACGATTTGTATTACATTTTATGTTGACATGAAATATATAAGTAAATAAATGTTGTTTGTACCAACAAACGATTTGTATTACATTTTATGTGACATGAAATATATAAATAAATAAACACTGTTGTACCAACAAACGATTTGTATTACATTTTATGTT
>NW_013695428.1:0-730 GCF_000517525.1 Limulus polyphemus | reverse complement strand
GAGGTTTGTCTGAGGTTTCTACACAACCGGAATGATGAAATATTGTGTTATTGGAGAATCTGGAGAAATATTCCTTACAAGGTTTGTCTGAGGTTATCTGGTAGATAATTAAAAGTTCAACAAAACTTCGATAAGGTTAACCATGAAGTATGAGGGGCACTAGATGTATTAGGACAGTTGGATTATGGGAAGCTCGTGAATAGTTCGGACACAAAACGAGTTGTTTGGCAGTACGTCAGACTTGTTGCGGTGAATTTTCTGGAAAAGATAAACAGACATTAGAAAAGGAACGACGTGGTAATAAGGTAAAGTACAAACTGTACAAGAACGTTGTATTTAATCAAGTTTTAAATTAGAGTGAACATTGTAATTATGAAATTAAACAAATGACAAACGAATACGGCTTCATGTGTAGAATCAGAGAACGTTGTTATCAGATTGGGAGCACTGATGTGTCTGATATGTTATTACATGTACTTCTTACCTTTCACACATAACTTCATAGAATAGCTTATGTTTAATTAAGAACAGTTAGTGGTCACCACCAACATAAAATTAATGAACAATGAGTTAACATGAACAGTTAGTGGTCACTATCAACATAAAATTAATGAACGATAAGTTAACATGAACAATTAGTGGACATTGTGAACATAAAATCAATGAACAATAAGTCAACGTGAACAGTTAGTGGTCACCATCAACATAAAATTAATGAACAATAAGTCAA
>NW_013695427.1:0-730 GCF_000517525.1 Limulus polyphemus | reverse complement strand
TATTTCAAGTTACAACAAGAGTCATTTGCATTGTGGTAAAAAACAATATAAGATAGATATATATCATATTTCTGTTTTTTAAGCTTAAGAATTCCGACGTTAACTAACGTGATTGAATGAGTATTTTCAACCTGAATCGCATACGTATGCGACACATGGGCTAAACGGCCAGGTCAGAGACCCTTAGGGCCATCTTTTTTCACAGTTATAATTTCCTTATAGGGTATCGTCTTTTTGTGTTAAATTGATTTCCTGAATCTACAAATTTTCTAACATCATGAAACTTTCCTTATAGCTGATAGTGCAAAACGTACTTAGCGGTATACTGCAGCTTGAACCTTCGACTTTCCACCCCGCAGCCCAGTTTGAAATAATAATCAATACAATTAAGCTCAAACTTGAATTTCTCAACATAAAAGTAATTCAAAAGCGAAACTAGTCCGAGATGGTAAACAAAAAGCTTGAAATTCTTTTTTTTTACTAATTTTAAAAATTGCATCGAAACACGAAAACAATAACAAGTTATTATAACAAGGGTAAAATAAAAACAATACCCTAGTTATTATAACTAGGGTAAAATAAAAACAATAACTTGTAAAGTTGGAAAAACAATAGGGAACGAAGGGTAAAATAAAAACAATAACAAGTTATTATAACTAGGGCAAAATAAAAACAATAACAAGTTATTATAACTAGGGTAAAATAAAAACAATAACAAGTTATTATAACT
>NW_013695426.1:0-730 GCF_000517525.1 Limulus polyphemus | reverse complement strand
AATACCTAAAGAATGATAGGTTTCTTTTTGTGAGCGTAAAAAACTTAAATACACCAGTTCGATTTTACCTACTTGTTTACAATTGTGTCAACCTTACCTGATTTTATGTATATATTACATAACTAAAAAAATAAAAATAATAACAATTAAAAGCAAGTTTTAAACGTAACCTACGTCTATCTGTATTATACTCTACTTAAAATATTAAACCAAAAGACATTATTCAACTTCTTTTTGTGTGTGTGTGTGTGTCAGGGCATGTAAAGATTTGAGCGCGATTTTCATGATATTTATGAGTTTCAGAGTCGCGCGCCGCCTAGCGAGATAAGGAGGAATTGTGTTTTGATAAACACATGAGAAATATAGCATGATGGTAGCTAATAAATAAATAAATGCCTTTTATTCGAAACCTGAATTATAAGTAAAAGGTCTCTAATGAATATTTTTTAAGCGGAGCTGAAACAAAAGCATAAACTCATAATATTTTGTGTCATAATATCACCTGATATCGTTCACCGTCTGAGACTAGTTTGGGGAGATAGTTGCTACTAATGATACAAAGTTATACAATGAAACTATCGTTCACCGTGTGAAACCAGTTTGGAGAGCTAGTTGCTACTAATGATACAAAGTTATACAATGAAACTATCGTTCACCGTGTGAAACCAGTTTGGGGAGCTAGTTACTACTATTGATACAAAGTTATACAGCGAAACTATTGTTCACCGTG
>NW_013695425.1:0-730 GCF_000517525.1 Limulus polyphemus | reverse complement strand
TAACAGGTATAAAACTAGTAAATATAACAGGTTATAAAACAAGTAACTATAACACGTATAAAAAACAGTAAATACAACAGGTATAAAATAGTAAATATAACAGGTATAAAACTAGTAAATATAACAGGTATAAAACTAGTAAATATAACAGATATGAAACTATAGGTTAAACCAATATAGGCGATACAATCAGCACTCCCTGAAAATGATTGAAATTTTAGACGGAATATACCGTAAACATTTTACTGTAAAAGTTATACCTCTCATGAGTTACTGAGAACGGGCATGATTTGTAATTTTATTTTATATATATGTAGTTACAGCTTCAGAAGAAACTGTACTAGCTATAGTAATACAGCTTCAAAACAGACTGTACTAGCTATAGTGATACAGCTTCAGAATAGACTGTACTAGCTACAGTGATACAGCTTTAGAATAGACTGTACTAGCTATAGTGATACAGCTTCAGAATAGGCTGTTATATCCAGTGTGATCCAGTTTCAGAATAGGTTGTCCTATCCACTGTGATCCAGCTTCAGAATAGGCTGTTCTTTCCATTGTGATCCAGCTTCAGAATAGGCTGTTCTTTTCACTGTGATCCAGCTTCAGAATAGGCTGTTCTATCCACTGTGATCCAGCTTCATAATAGGCTGTTCTATCCCCTGTGATCCAGCTTCAGAGTAGGCTGTTCTTTCCATTGTGATCCAGCTTCAGAATAGGCTGTTCTATC
>NW_013695424.1:0-730 GCF_000517525.1 Limulus polyphemus | reverse complement strand
TTTATCTGCCTAGAGCTCAGCGCCAGTGTTTCCGTGATGAAAGAGATATTAAATTATTATTATTTTATGCAAAAACTAGATATATATATGTAGATATATAATCAATAGCATTACAAAATTGATAAAATTAGGCATTCCATGGAGTCACAAAGTGAGATAACCCTATGTTAGAAATTATGAAGAAGGTCATTTTTGTTGTTGTTTTCTTTACAAGTCTTTTGTTAAAACAACACGACCGGATCTAGTATTCTGCGACATTGTTTAGCTACTTTTTACATCTAACTGATGAAAACACACATTATAGTCATTACAAATAAGAAAGTTTGAACAGCTTATTTCATTAACTATGTTTATTACTGAGTACATCTTTAATTCTGATCTGGGTAGGTAGCTCGCATTGATCAGTAGTTAATATTAAACATGTTACGTATCAACCAAGAAGCCCCCCCCCCAGTGGCACAGCGATATGTCTTGGGACTCACAACGCTAGAAAGAGGGTTTTGATTCCCGTGGTGGGCAGAGCACAGAAAGTCCATTGTGTACCTTTGTGTCAAGTTCAAACAAAGTCAATCAAGAAGATAAAATTCGATAATAAATACAACACTACGTATTGTTTACTCGCTATTCCATAAAACAGAATAAATAGAACACCACGTATTGTTTACTTGCTATTCCATAAAACAGAATAAACAGAACACAACGTATTGTTTACTCGCTATTCCATAAAACA
>NW_013695423.1:0-730 GCF_000517525.1 Limulus polyphemus | reverse complement strand
GTAACAGCTAGATATATATATATATATATATATATGTGTGTGTGTGTGTGTGTGTGTATTATAAAATCTACAATAAATGTTTGAAGTCCGCGAAGGAAGTTACTGTCAGTGAAGAGATAAGCGACAAATAAAGGAAATGCCAGCGATTAGAGATTCAAGCTTGTAACAAATTCTAATTAGATATTCAAATCAGTCTTAAAGTTAGTTCATACACGGAACTGATCGTTAAACTGTTTTAAAGATTCACGATCACATTTTGCTGTTTTAAGCTTTTGTTTTAGTGCTATCGGGCAATAAATAAGCATACATAGTCCATCTATACTCGAGAGCGTTAATATTTTGTAAATTACATGAAAAGCTAACATTGACTGTCCCGCCTTTCTTGATCTTGGAGAATATTAAATTCTCTGATTCTTTGTTCAGGTTGACTTTACGTGAATCACGTGAACACCGTTTAACTCCATCATTCACTAAATTAACAGAACTAATACTTTCCATCCAACAATGGGTTTTACTTTAAATAATTTCCACCATGGCATCAAACAATTGATTTTTAATAAAAACTGTTTATAATTAAACTTCCATGTTATAAGCCTTGTGTTTATAAAAAAAGATCTGGTTTAGAACCTGGTGAAAAATTCATCAAAGTTCTTTCTATTCGAAGCAAAGTTGTTCTTTGTAGATTAGACTTTATTAAACAGTTACGTTCTTAAACAACTCTTTTCTTTAG
>NW_013695422.1:0-730 GCF_000517525.1 Limulus polyphemus | reverse complement strand
GATTACACTTTATAAAACTTATAATTAACTAAAGACTATTGATTACACTTTATAAAACTTATAATTAACTAAAGAGTATTGATCACACTTTATAAAACTTATAATTAACTAAAGATTATTGATTACACTTCATAAAAATTATAATTAATTAAAGATTATTGATTACACTTCATAAAACTTATAATTAACTAAAGAGTATTGATTACACTTCATAAAACTTATAATTAATTAAAGATTATTGATTACACTTCATAAAACTTATAATTAACTAAAGATTATTGATTACACTTCATAAAACTTATAATTAACTAAAGATTATTGATTACACTTCATAAAACTTATAATTAACTAAAGACTATTGATTACACTTCATAAAACTTATAATTAACTAAAGAGTATTTATTACACTTCATAAAACTTATAATTAACTAAAGAGTATTGATTACACTTCATAAAACTTATAATTAACTAAAGACTATTGATTACACTTCATAAAACTTATAATTAACTAAATATTATTGATTACACTTCATAAAACTTATAATTAACTAAAGATTATTGATTACACTTCATAAAACTTATAATTAACTAAAGATTATTTATTACACATCATAAAACTTATAATTAACTAAAGATTATTGATTACACTTTATAAAACTTATAATTAATTAAAGATTATTGATTACACTACATAAAACTTATAATTAACTAAAGAGTATTTATTACACTT
>NW_013695421.1:0-731 GCF_000517525.1 Limulus polyphemus | reverse complement strand
TCACGCTCATTTCTTTTCTTAGGATAATATCACTTAAATTAGTTTTACTGTGAGTGTTTGTGTCATTCATGTAGAGAAGTCTTTCGTTTCCTCATTGTGCATCCACGCTGACGACCTTCACCGTTTTTAGTCAGTACACTGCTTACTAATTACATCTGCTAATACTCCTGTTATTAGCAGGATTAAGTGTCCCGTTTTGGCTCTACATACAAGATAGCCACAAAATCACGCAAGTGTAACAACTTGCAATATAATAATCAACACATCCATAAGCTGTAAATAGCTTTTTTTCGAGCTATATAACAAGTAATATAGAGGCTGTATTAGCATATTAGCGCTTTTTTAAATATATTATTCCCTTCCGAAAACATTACTGCTACCTTATGATTGGAAAAACTCAGTTAATTGTCTGTTATCTACTTACTTGAAGAATGAAATAAATATATGTCGTTTTTATTCCAGCCAAGTTATGTTACAAATAACGACTAAGTATCAGGACCACGTGTTTCTTATATCTTCGCAACAAACAACTTTTGTAGCCACTCTTTCACCTTACACTGCAAGTTAAACAAGTCTTGGAAGTGTAGCTTTCACCTTACACTGCAAGTTAAACAGGTCTTGGAAGTGTAGCTTTCACCTTACACTGTAAGTTAAACAGGTCTTGGAAGTGTAGCTTTCACGTTACACTGTAAGTTAAACAGGTCTTGGAAGTGTAGCTTTCACCTTACACT
>NW_013695420.1:0-731 GCF_000517525.1 Limulus polyphemus | reverse complement strand
CATATATACATACATAGCAAAAAAGTAAGCACACAAGGGTAATTGAATGAATAAATATATTTTTTCAAATCTTTCACAATACACACACAGCTAGTTCTACAGCACAAACGTGAATTTTACAATGCACTGTGATGGTCTTCATGGTTATAAAACACCCATCCCTCCATCCTCCTGGCTGCATGCTCTTGGCAGTGGCACTTCAGAATCATGATCCATTGGGGGATTTGTGGGCAATTGCATCATCTATATCTATAATCCTGGGATCTCTGCAGATTCAGATAGTGGGAATCACTAACACCATCTTTATTGTTGATGTTGTAGTGATGTCAACCATTGCTCTTGGGATGATGGCACTAAACAGACTTTTTATCTTCTTCAGTAAATTTTTTGTTGATTGCAATTCTGGGAAACATCCTGTTGGGTTAATAGATATAGTGTTTCCACCAAAAGTGTATGCACATTCAATGTCTCTAATGCATTTTAACAAAGGCACCCTGCAATGGGACACTTGTAGACCTTTGCTTACTACTCGGTCTTTAGTTGGATTTTCGTCATTGACTTAACCACTAGGGGTTCTGAACCCAACATTGGGTTCACCAGCTAGATGACAGGCATGCTAGATGATATTGAACCAACTGGACCCTCGTCCTGCAGCACAATTTATGGATCATAGAGGACGTTGGGTAGGTACACCAAGTTTACATTTGTTATGTTACATGCTACTGCTTGTG
>NW_013695419.1:0-731 GCF_000517525.1 Limulus polyphemus | reverse complement strand
ACCTTAAACTCTGTAATGAACTATCGTCGAACGCTATTGTTCTAACTAGGATATGACCCGTTAGCATTATGTAGAGCTGTGGCTTTAATGAATGTCGAGTTAAACACATTTGTTTGCACACCGAGCTACAGAAGAGTGAAGAACAAACAGCTGTTTAAAGCTTTGTAATTATTCATATATTTATACCATTATGTATACATACAACACTGAGTTTGCTAGATACGTCATTAATACATGTTTGGTGTACATTTTGCCTTGGTAAATAGATACGTGAATGGGTGTTTTTTATACCTGTTATCTATGAACCGATATATTCAGTCTATACTCTCAGTCATCTTATTCTTCCACTGTCTTACGTGACGCAGTATGTTATGCGCCATTCCTGAGTGCGATCGCCCCTTCTGTTGTCTAGCTCCTTTATTTATTAGTTTCTTTTTAACCATTTGACGTGTTTGAACGTAACTTGCACCTACCACTATTCCTGAGTGACTTCTATCGTCCATCTTTCTCAGTAACTCTTAGAAATCTACCATTTTATTCCTGAGAATAACTCCCACCGTCTAGCGTCTTCAATAACTGTTACACAACTACCAGTTTATTCCTGAGAACAACTCCCACCGTCCAGCTTTCTCAATAACTGTTACACAACTACCAGTTTATTCCTGAGAACAACTCCCACCGTCCAGCTTTCTCAATAACTCTTGCAAGTCTACCAGTTTATTCCCGAGAAC
>NW_013695418.1:0-731 GCF_000517525.1 Limulus polyphemus | reverse complement strand
TTTGCGCGAAATTAAAAAAACAAAACAAAACAACCCTCTTGTTTGATGTTGTTCTAGCGTAAAACTGCACAATGGGCTGTCTGCGCTTTGTCCACTGTAAAGCCAGAATTTTTAACTTTTCTAAGTGTGCATACAGCAACATTTAAGCGGTATTAAACGTGTTTCAATATATAAATTCAGTTAAAATTTCACATGATGTTTTTGTTTGGCAGGAGGGACTATATGTTTAACGTATTAAAAATGTCTTAAATGTAATGTCGTGCATATTTGTGTTTTCGCTATTTTACTTGGGTTGAGCGTGGTCCAGGGATTAACGTGTTGGGTTAGGGATCTGCGGATCAATGGTTTACGTCCCATTATCGCAAAAAAATGGCGCTTGGTACTTTACGCTGGTAGTTGCGTAATAAAGGTGACAATCAAATCCCACTATTTAATTAGAGTAGTCTCAAGAGTTGGCAGTAGGTACTGCTGACTAGTTGCCTTCTCTCTAGTCTATCAGTTCAGAATTAGAGACGACTATTTCAAACATCATTTGTATAGCTTTACGCGAACATCCGAAAAAAACATTCAAACTATCATACATTTAATGTCACAATTTTCTTCTGTGATAGCGTAGGTTTATCGGAGTTTTTTTCACGATATAGATTGTAGTAATACTAGTAGATGCTCGTTGAAACAATTCAACCACAAATTTTCTAAAAATAATGACGAAAAATATAAAACGTGCAGTA
>NW_013695417.1:0-731 GCF_000517525.1 Limulus polyphemus | reverse complement strand
GGTAATCAGCGAAAGAACATCATGTGGGAAGTGACTGGTAATCAGCGAAAGAACATCATGTGGGATTTGATTGGTAATCAGCGAAAGAACATCATGTGGGATTTGATTGGTAATCAGCGAAAGAACATCATGTGGGATTTGATTGGTAATCAGCGAAAGAACATCATGGGAAACGCGTAACGAAACCAACGATCGTAGTCTTACAGTTCGTCGGTGGGACAACGGTAAGTATACGGATGTACAACGCTAAAATCAGAGGTTCGATTCCCCTTCGGTGGACACAGCAGATAGCCCGATATGGATTTGCTATAAAAAACACACACATAACACACATAGTCTAAAATAAGAAATATGTATATAATTTATTTCTTCACTATGGGTTAGGTTTGAATTTCGCGCAAACCTACACGAGAGCTATCTGTACTAGCAGTTCCTAATTTAGCAGTGATAGGCTAGAGGGAAGGCAGCTAGTCAACACCACCCACCAGCAACTTTTGGGCTACGATTTTAACAACGAATAGCGAGAATGACCGTTACATTATAACGCCCCACGGCTGAAAGGGGGAACATGTTCGGTAAGTGGGATTCGAACTCGCGACCCTCAGATTGCAAGTCGAGCGACCTAATCACCAGACCTCCTTATTATTGGTCATTAAGTTAACATCCAATCCTTTTTCCTCAGACAAAGAAATTTCTCAACTTTTGCGTAACATTTCTTCGGTGATTATCTA
>NW_013695416.1:0-731 GCF_000517525.1 Limulus polyphemus | reverse complement strand
AGATTTATACATAATAGTCAGAGTGTTGTAGAAAAAGTTATTAACATTTTTTCTATTGTTCATTTATAATTATGCTACACTGTTATTAAATATATATTTAGTAGTCAAAGTTTTATAGAAATAGTTATTAACATTATCTTCCATTGTTCATCTATAATTATTCTACACTGTTATTAGATATATAGGTAATAGTCAGAGCTTTGTACAAATAGTTATATACATTATCTTCTATTGTTCATCTATAATTATTCTACGTTGTTATTAGATATATACATAATAGTCAGAGCTTTCTAGAAATAGTTATTAACATTATCTTCTACTGTTCATATATAATTATTCTACATTGTAATAAGATATATATATACATAATAGTCAGAGCATATTAGAAATAGTTATTAACATTATCTTCTATTGTTCATCTATAATTATTCTATATTGTTATTAAATATATACATAGTAGTCAGAGCATTTTAGAAATAGTTATTAACATTAATTTCTATTGTTCCTCTATAATTATTCTAAACTGTTATTAGATATAAATATATAGTAGTCAGAGTTTAACAGAAATAGTTATTAACATTATCTTCCATTGTTCATCTATAATTATACTACGTTGTTATTAGATATATACATAATAGTCAGAGATTTATAGAAATAGCTATTAACATTATCTTCTATTGTTCATCTATAAATAATGTATATTGTTATTAGATATATACATAATAGTCAGA
>NW_013695415.1:0-731 GCF_000517525.1 Limulus polyphemus | reverse complement strand
GATTGTGGAGTGTTGTTACTGAGATGAAGCTTTGAATTTTGGAGTATTGTTACTGAGATGAAGTTTGGATTGTGGAGTATTGTTACCGATATGAAGCTTTGGATTGTGGAGTGTTGTTACCGATATGAAGCTTTGGATTATGGAGTATTGTTACTGATATGAAGCTTTGGATTATGGAGTATTGTTACCGATATGAAGCTTTGCATTATGGAGTATTGTTACTGATATGAAGCTTTGCATTATGGAGTATTGTTACTGATATGAAGCTTTGGATTATGGAGTATTGTTACCGATATGAAGCTTTGCATTATGGAGTGTTGTTACTGAGATGAAGCTTTGGATTATGGAGTATTGTTACCGATATGAAGCTTTGGATTATGGAGTATTGTTACTGATATAAAGCTTTGGATTTTGGAGTATTGTTACTGATATGAAGCTTTGGATTATGGAGTATTGTTACCGATATGAAGCTTTGGATTATGGAGTATTGTTACCGATATGAAGCTTTGGATTGTGGAGTATTGTTACCGATATGAAGCTTTGAATTTTGGAGTATTGTTACCGATATGAAGCTTTGAATTTTGGAGTATTGTTACCGATATGAAGCTTTGAATTTTGGAGTATTGTTACTGAGATGAAGCTTTGGATTGTGGAGTATTGTTATTGAGATGAAGTTTTGAATTTTGGAGTATTGTTATCAATATGAAGCTTTGGATTATGGAGTATTGTTA
>NW_013695414.1:0-731 GCF_000517525.1 Limulus polyphemus | reverse complement strand
ATCCTGTTTTTAAAGTTTATATAGGATTTTCACTTGGTAATGAAAGATATACACATTTAACACGAAACATTTTATTGGAAACATCACAGATGGTGTGATTATATCTTTGGCGGTAAGTAAGTAGCAAGACTGAGATATTAGGAACACAAATTTAAGATTTACTAAAGACAGTCGAGTCACCAATATAGAGTTTTGTTGTTGTTACGGCTGTAGCTTGAGAACTTAAAGATTTTGTGTAAAGTTAAGGATGGCTATTTTTCTCTAAGATGGGTGGGTTTACTAAGGCGCCCTTTAAGGATCAAATGGTCCCTTGCTGTTCATCTGCACTGTCATAATAACATCTGTCGTTTTAGTTGTTGCTCATATTTAAATATTACTTTTTACAAATAAAAGTTACTTTTCATTGATCTTTATACTCTTGACCAAATCTAGCAGGTTTTAAGTTAGGGTCTTTTTCTTTCTGTTGAAAGTATGGTTCTCAACATATAACCAGGGATCGTGGCCGAGTTTCTGTTGTTTCAGAATGAAAGAATACTATGTTTCATTAATGGAAAAAACTATTTTTATTTCATTATCTTAAATACTTGGGTTAGTGTCACATATAGACACTGAGTAAAGAAGCCTGCGAGACTCTGGTTTGTAAAGCGTCCACTATATTTTAAGTAATGTCCTCGTTTTGAAGGCTTTTGACCACACTTAGGTTTGGACACATGGCACGTGGGTTTGGACAT
>NW_013695413.1:0-731 GCF_000517525.1 Limulus polyphemus | reverse complement strand
ATCCTCTGAAACATAATTTTATAGTTTTAAAGATAGTTTCAGTAGAATAGGTAGTCGTAACTTAAATAAGGTTTCGGCAAAATAGGTAGTGGTAGTTTTAAGGAAGGTTTCGGCAGAATAGGTAGTCGTAGTTTTAAAGAAGGTTTCTACAGAATAGGTAGTTGTAGCTTTAAAGAAGGTTTCTACAGAATAGGTAGTTGTAGCTTTAAAGAAGGTTTCTACAGAATAGGTAGTCGTAGTTTTAAAGAAGGTTTCTACAGAATAGGTAGTCGTAGTTTTAAAGAAGGTTTCTACAGAATAGATAGTTGTAGTTTTATAGGTTACGGTAGAATAGGTAGTTGTAGCTGTTAGCTTTAAACCTACAAGTATATTATATATGTTAGCTTAAGACCTACAAGTATATTATATATGTTAGCTTAAGACCTACAAGTATATTATATATGTTAGCTTTAAACCTACAGGTATATTATATATGTTAGCTTTAAACCTACAAGTATATTATATATGTTAGCTTAAGACCTACAAGTATATTATATATGTTAGCTTTAAATCTACAGGTATGTTATATATGTTAGCTTTAAACCTACAAGTATATTATATATGTTAGCTTTAAACCTACAAGTATATTATATATGTTAGCTTTAAACCTACAAGTATATTATATATGTTAGCTTTAAACCTACAGGTATGTTATATATGTTAGCTTTAAACCTACAGGTATGTTATATATG
>NW_013695412.1:0-731 GCF_000517525.1 Limulus polyphemus | reverse complement strand
TTGTGGTTAATAACAGGGTCGTGGTTCAGCCTAATGTTTTACTCACCAGTCAGTGCGGTTAGTAACAGGGTCATGTGTTAGTCTAATGTTTTACTCACCAGTCAGTGTGGTTAATAACAGTGTCTTGGTTTAGCCTAATGTTTTACTCACCATTTAGTGCGGTTAGTAACAGTGTCTTGGTTTAGTCTAATGTTTTACTCACCAAGTCAGTGTGGTTAATAACAGTGTCTTGGTTTAGCTTAATGTTTTACTCACCATTTAGTGCGGTTAGTAACAGTGTCTTGGTTTAGCCAAATGTTTTATTCACTAGTCAGTGTGGTTAATAACAGTGTCTTGGTTTAGCCTAATGTTTTATTCACCAGTCAGTGTGGTTAGTAACAGTGTAGTTGTTTGTCCTATTATTTTACTCACCAGTTAGTGTGGTTAATAACAGGTTCGTGGTTTAGTCTAATGTTTTACTCAACAGTCAGTGCGGTTAGTAAGATGGTCGTGGTTTAGCATTATGTTTTACTCACCATTTAGTGTGGTTAGTAACAAAAATAGTTGTTTAGCCAAATGTTTTATTCACTAGTCAGTGTGGTTAATAACAGTGTCTTGGTTTAGCCTAATGTTTTACTCACCATTTAGTATGGTTAGTTACAGAGTCGTAGTTTAGTCTAATGTTTTACTCACCAGTCAGTGTGGTTAGTAACAGGGTAGTTGTCTGTCCTATTATTTTACTCACCAGCCAG
>NW_013695411.1:0-731 GCF_000517525.1 Limulus polyphemus | reverse complement strand
GTTTACTTAACTTTTCTTTCATGATGTTGTCAGAATTTATCTCTTAATTAACATATATTAGTTATTGAAACATCTCATATTTAAATGTTAGAATATAACAAAACGTTATTTTTAGAAAATTTAAACTTTTATATCTGTATCACAACAGGTGATTCACTGACGTACCACAACGGTTCATTTTTCTCGACGAAAGATCAGGACAACGACGAAAATTCAAAACGTTGTTCTATTGAATTTGGCGAAGGCGGATGGTGGTTTAAGAGTTGCGCCTCCAAAAGTGTTCCAACTAATTCCTCTCCAAGATTTTGAAGCTTTACGATCCTTGTGATAAACGCCGTTTAAGGTACTAATGAGGGTAAACAAAGTGAATTGGTCTAATTTTCATAGCTGATCTTTTTAAAGAAACATCGCCCCCACCAAATATACGTTGTTTGAAAATCAATGAGAGGTGAATAAAATGAAAGTAATCGATCATAGAATAAATATTTTAATATTTAATCATTCAAGTTTACAATTAAAATTATTTATATGTCGATTATATTTATAATCTTAGGACTTCTGTGTACATTAAGATATTTCGTGTACAATAAAATAATATAATTTCATATAAATTCTTTTCAGATCAACAGACCACTCACAAACATTTTTAAGAAAATAATAACTCATCGATTTTTTAGAGACAAAAAAAACAATCACATGTGATAAAGTCATTTTGCTGCAGGATGTTGATG
>NW_013695410.1:0-731 GCF_000517525.1 Limulus polyphemus | reverse complement strand
CATATATATATATATATATATATATATATATGCGAGTTAATTTATCAAGACTAGACATTTCTATGACAGGACTTGTTTTTTACTAATTCAATTACAAAAGATACACCAGTATGGTGTTGGTAATGTTCCAATAAATTAATTATTATATGCTACATGTCGCCCTATTTCATCGTGATATCTCCTTATAAGACTTAGTAAAGTATATCAACGAGTTTAGAATGTGGGTTAAGCCTTGATAGATTTGTCATCTAGAAGTGTAGGCCAGGTGCTGCTGCAAGAGTTACTAGAATGTATCTCGTGGAATTACCTAGGAACCGCCACTGTCTATCACATTACCCAGTACATATAATCCTCTATCTTCTCCTTCGTGCACTGTAATTAGAAAGATCCACAGTTGGGATTACACTACCAGTAAGTTAGTCCTCTGCCATTAGTACTTATACAGGTATATTAACAAAACTGTTCAGTGAACGTTCTATTGCGCGAAATGCTATGCCCAGTACTTAATAAGAAATATTCTCGCACGAAACGTGTTAAAATATCGCATTGCAAATGAAAAAAAAATTGACGGAAAGGTGTTATTTAGTAAACGATGAAAATCGAATGAAAAACTGGATAATTAGGAGATGTTTAATAAAACTTTAATTTCAATGGATGTTAACACCTTTTCTTTGTTGATTTTACATCCTATATATATATATATATATATATATATTAATTGCCGAACTAAG
>NW_013695409.1:0-731 GCF_000517525.1 Limulus polyphemus | reverse complement strand
ATGATTTCAACAAATATCTAATGTCGGAAATCATATAATATAAAATCCAGTTTGTAACGAATGTAAAGAGTCACTGAAAACGACATTAGATGTTTGTTGAAATCATCCGCAATAAAATACAGTTTGTAACGAATGTAAAGAGACAATGAAAATGTATTTTATAGCGGATGATTTATCAACAAATATCTAATGTCGTTTTTCAGTGTCTATTTACATTCGTTACAAACTGTATTTTATAGTAGATGATTTCAACAAATATTTAAAGTTTGTAACGAATGTAAAGAGACACGAAAAACGACATTAGCCGCTATAAAATACTACTATAAAATACTGTTTGTAACGAATGTAAATAGACACAAAAAACGACATTAGATATTTGTTGAAATCATCTACTATAAAATACAGTTTGTAACGAATGTAAATAGACACTAAAAGGACATTACATGTTTGTTGAAATCATATACTATAAAATACAGTTTGTAACGAATGTAAATAGACACTAAAAACGACATTAGATATTTGTTGAAATCATATAATATAAAATCGAGTTTGTAACGAATGTAAATACACACTAAAAAGGACATTAGATGTTTGTTGAAATCATATACTATAAAATACAGTTTGTAACGAATGTAAATAGACACTAAAAACGACATTAGTTATTTGTTGAAATCATCTACTATAAAATACAGTTTGTAACGAATGTAAATAGACACTGAAAACAACATTAG
>NW_013695408.1:0-731 GCF_000517525.1 Limulus polyphemus | reverse complement strand
CCCCGAAAGTGTTCTGTTTCAAGAGTAAATAAAACTAAAATTAAGAATAACTAATATTTTTATTTCTTGCTTTTGAATTTCGTACTTCGTGCTGTGTCGTGGTCTACAGAGCGCATAATTCTGCTCGTGATTCACGGCACGCGCACACGTTTTACTGACGTCACGACAGTACAAATTGGAACATTAAGCATCCCTTATGTGAAGTAATTTTAGTGTCTACTGACCGACTGACAGACAAAACATTAAAGTATAGTCGTGCGAATAGTTAAAACAGGTGACCCCTCCTGGCGGCTTTCGTCCCACTTTCGGAGAAATAATATAGGTACTGTCGTTAGATTAGGCCAGGGTCAGTCAGACACAACTGTGTCGTATACCGAGAGAAAAACAGGTAACATAAATACCAGTAATACTCTGTACTAGTGGGAATAAGTTTTGTGTTCATAGAAGAGATGAAGAAATAGATGCTGAAAAACAAAATAAAATAAACTCACCTTGCAAGTTAAGAAGATACAAGCCACAATATATTTTACTTTCACGTCTGTCATCCATCCTGCTAAGAAGAATTTATAACCATCCAAGTTTTTATAGTATTTCATAATTTCATGGGTTACGATACTGGTGGATTCAGCAAGATACTCATGCGTATCACAATATCTGTAAGCGGATCATGTTTTGACGTCGTCCAGGCAACCCGTGGATTAATATGTAGATCAAAACCAACAGAATCATCC
>NW_013695407.1:0-731 GCF_000517525.1 Limulus polyphemus | reverse complement strand
GTTTCGTCGGAATGAATTTACGTAAAATTAATTAACGACTGGAGGCGTAACAGTATAATATTAAGTTTTAACAGAACATTTTGTTACATAGTCGGTTTTCACCTTACGTGTTAGTTGATGAATATGTTTTTAACCACAGCTTTTATAAGCTAATGAATAATTAAACTTTTATCACAACTACATATAATTTAGTAGATAATTATGTGTGAATAACAACTGTTTTCATTTTTGGTTAATAGCGCGGTATTCAGGTCCATTAATAACCAACAGATAAGTCCAGAAATATCCGCAAACGTAGATTTTAGACATTACATAGAACACGGACAGCAAGCGAAAGAAACAAATAAGGAAAGTTTTAACAAGTGAAACTTTTATTGCAGTGTGGAAACACAGTTTTAGTTAGAATATTTAATATATATATTATTTCTAATTTAATATTTCGCGTATTTTTTTAATTCTAATTATTATTCTGCATTATTAGCTTTAAGATTAAGCTAAGCCACCTGGGCTGGCCATACCTCGTGAAATATTGTTGGGTTTATAACCGAAAATAACGTTATTAGCTAGGTTAACCAACTAATGAAACAATGCATTCTAATCACTACAAGTAATGATTGGGAAAGTAGCTTGAAAAACATATCTTATTAGCTATGTTCATTTCCAGGTGTATGTGTGTGTATATATATATAACTCTGATCTATGAAGGTACAATTATAGTATTTTGGCACTTG
>NW_013695406.1:0-731 GCF_000517525.1 Limulus polyphemus | reverse complement strand
ATCTACTACACTACATATAACTTACCACTTACAAGTTACTGTAAAGGTATCTACCACATTATATATACCTTACCATTTACAAGTTACTGTAAAGATATCTACCACATTATATATAACTTACCACTTACAAGTTACTGTAAAGGTATCTACTACATTATATATAACTTACCACTTACAAGTTACTGTAAAGGTATCTACCACATTATATATAACTTACCACTTACAAGTTACTGTAAAGGTATCTACCATATTATATATAACTTACCACTTACAAGTTACTGTAAAGGTATCTAACTACATTATATATAACTTACCACTTACAAGTTACTGTAAAGGTATCTACTACACTTACAAGTTACTGTAAAGGTATCTACTACATTATATATAACTTACCACTTACAATGTTACTGGAAAGGTATCTACTACACTACATATAAGTTACCACTTACAAGTTACTGTAAAGGTTTCTACTACACTACATATAACTTACCACTTACAAGTTACTGTAAAGGTATCTACTACATTATACATAACTTACCACTTACAAGTTACCATAAAGGTATCTACTACATTATATATAACTTACCACTTACAAGTTACTGTAAAGATATCTACTGCATTATATATAACTTACCACTTACAAGTTACCATAAAGGTATCTACTACATTATATATAACTTACCACTTACAAGTTACTGTAAAGATATCTACTGCATTATATATAACTTACC
>NW_013695405.1:0-731 GCF_000517525.1 Limulus polyphemus | reverse complement strand
AAAAATTACTCATATGCACAAGAAGTACTCAAATTTATTGCATGGTATTGTAAAGATATCTTTATTAACCTCTTTGGAAAGTGACTTTCTGTTTGTGTTGATACATTACAAGCAGACACAATACAACAATAGTACTATATGTTGTCTATAAACGGTTTGTGAGTTATATGCGTTACACACACACACTAAATGTAGCACAAAATCAAACAATAATCCCAAACACACAACTCAAAGATATTGTAAATCTCCAAATGAAAAGTGTCCATTAACATTTCAGATACTTTAAGTCCATTCATCTAAAAATAGGGACTTGAGTGAAAGTCTTCTTCATGTTGGCCTCCTTCCATGGTTGAAAGAAACACGTTTTCCTTACCAGTCGAAATTGTACACGCGTTTTATTAACTGCATGGTGCTGTCAGTGAAGCTAACAATGGATATTCCAAGCCACAGTCCTATTTGTCCACCAATGGCACTCATAATATCTTGTGCCTACCAATAAAATAAATCATGATGGTTTTTACAGTAGAAACGGTGGAAATTCGTGAAAGGGAGACGAGTTTAAAACAGAGAGCAATACTCTTTAACTTCTGTGCTAATTATTTCTCTTTAGCTCCTCTCTAAATACAAACTTAAGCATCTTCCTTTATATTTTAGAGCTATAGCCGAATGATATAACGAAACAAGACTGTATGAATTGGCAGATGAATAAAGTAATTGAAAGTTAAGCTCTA
>NW_013695404.1:0-731 GCF_000517525.1 Limulus polyphemus | reverse complement strand
CGAAATTCAAAAACAAACAAACAAACAAACATGTTCTGGTTTCCCAAGTTAATCCGTATTTCTTTGTTTTTAATACCATATCGTCTGTATTTGCATATTCAAAATTGTTTCAATATAACGTACTGAACTTTTTGTATAACAGCTAAAAACAAAACTCCAAACAAACGTCGTCGATTGCTGAAATAATATATGCAAAGTAAGTTAATTGAAAAATGTATAAGTTCTATAATTTCAAGAAGAATCAGCTTGCATTATATCCTTAAATGTGTTTACATCACATTCATTTTTAGGTTTCAACAATTTCCAGGAGAAAAGAATTAGAGAGATAATCCATGAAATATACATAAAGATGTTGTGATCAAATTTGATCAGGCAAACGTTATTTGCTACTAAATAAAAATCAAACGTTTTTTGGTCTATCTATTTATTTATTCATTTTGTTTGTCTCTACAGAAATAAACGATGTTTTTTTTCATTTTATTTTTTAAGGTATGTCCTCACAAACAATCTACCTTATTTAGTAGCTCAAATTTACTTTGAAATGATTTCAAGTCTGTATGAACGTTTAAACAAACGAGTTCCTTATAAATATTTAATTTGTCTTTCCTGTTTTATAAGATTGAACTGTTTGGTTGGTTTTGACTTCAAATAGCAGATAAAAGATATTTCCTTGGTAGCTTTTTATTTTTGAACTAATCTCTAACCACAAAGTTTTAGTCAAGCAGACGACA
>NW_013695403.1:0-731 GCF_000517525.1 Limulus polyphemus | reverse complement strand
CCTCTTCAAGTTCAGTTACTCTCAACTCTTGTATTATCCCAGCTGGCCTCTTCAAGTTCAGTTATTCTCAACTCTTGTATTTATCCCAGCTGGCCTCTTCAAGTTCAATTATTCTCAACTGAACTTCGATCTAGATACACTGTTCCAACGATTCCGTCTTGTTTTCTGTGTTTCAGGACAGTTAAAGAGAGCGGTCTTCTGAGCTCAGCTTCTTTCTTTAAGATATTTAACCTTGCTGACCACAACTACCGGTATTCTGTTGTTTCTAGCACGTTAAAAACGTTTTTATAACACTCGGTAAATTCACCTATGAAACTGCAGAGTGTTTCCGCTGGGTTGATATTTTGGTCATTCTTCTGACCCAGTTTTGAGTGGTCAACAGATCTAATGTATTCCAGCTTCAGAGTAAGTTGAAGAACGTCTTTAAACAAGTATTTTTAATCTACTTCAGCCTCATCTGCATGTATTCATCAATGAACTAATCACGTGCCATTGAATTCATGGAAAACGTAATTGAAATCCTTGTCTACCTTTACAAGAATTTCTTTTCTCCTTCTGCATTTCGCTCATGACGCTTCTTCCTGGAGACTCTTTTCCAAACGACTTAAACTAGTCTGTCTTATTCTAACTCCACATTGATATCTACCATTCTATCAGTTGTAGTGTTTTGTGGATGATCCACTCCAAACTCCACAATGATATCTACCACGCTATCAGTTGTAATGTTTTGT
>NW_013695402.1:0-731 GCF_000517525.1 Limulus polyphemus | reverse complement strand
AAGCTATGCGAAGTAAAGACACCACCAGCACTTTGTTCTTGTTTAAATTAGCAAGCTATGCGAAGTAAAGACACCACCAGCACTTTGTTCTTGTTTAAATTAGCAAGCTATGCGAAGTAAAGATACCACCAGCACTTTGTTCTTGTTTAAATTAGCAAGCTATGGCGAAGTAAAGACACCACCAGCACTTTGTTCTTGTTGAAATTAGCAAGCTATGTGAAGTAAAACACCACCAGCACTTTGTTCTTGTTGAAATTAGCAAGCTCTGTGAAGTAAAGACATCATCAACACTTCAGTTCATCATCCTTCTCAATGCCTCAACAAAATTTATCACCGTCCGTTTCATAACTTACGATCCATCTTCCTCAGTGTCTTGTTTTTGTTTGTTGTTAAACACAAAGCAGCACAAGCTATCTGTGCTCTGCCCTCTACGAGTATTGAAACCCCATTTTTTGCGTCATAAAGTCTTCTGACTTACCGCTGTGTGTGTGTGTGGTGGGGGGGATACCCTCAGCGCCTAACTAAAACTTACTGTCATCCGTTTGGTAGCATAACGAGCTATCTTCCTCAGTGACTTATTAAAAATTACTACCTACTATATAAACACACAAAGCTTGGTACAAAGTTTAGTCCGGCTTCACGATAATCATAATGTTATTATATAAACACACAAAGCTTGGTACAAAGTTTAGTCCGGCTTCACGATAATCATCATGTTATTATATAAACAC
>NW_013695401.1:0-731 GCF_000517525.1 Limulus polyphemus | reverse complement strand
AGGGGGGCACAAGAATAGGTTATTGTGTGGTTTTGCGTCGGGATTTGGTCCATGTTTCGACCACAGATGGTCAGATTCAGCGTAGATCCCTTCCTCTCAATAGGTTATTGTGTGTATGAGTGTGTGATCTTTATCGAAGTTTAGGTCTTATAGACCTGGGAGGGTCAGGTGCAACTGACCTCCCCCCCCCCCCAGGAAGAAGGTAACTGGTTTCTGGAGAATATTATTATAATTATTACATGAGGATCAGAGTATCCAGTATTTACTCTGACCCCTTTCAGGTCAATGTCCATGTATGTAAATACTGTAAAAGTAATGTACAGTTTCCCTTTATTACTTATGTCCGTTTCTTAGTCTAGTGTATGGTGGCTATATTAAGTGATTAAATCTAACGTACATATTTATAAGTGTGAGGAACTTCATCACCTATACAGAAGCGATCACAGTAGGTCATTTTTATGCCCGTTTTACGCGAAATAATTTAGCAAATTATGCATCAATTCTGATGAAGTGGTTCTGGGTACCTGGTGTGCTGTAGTTAGTAAAGAGTTTTGTATTGTTTGTAAATTGTTAATATGTTTTGGTGTTATATTTATCCGTGCATGTTGAATTGCTGGTCTTATATATGTTTTCTAGATGTTGGTTATGTTGTCCGCTGTAGTTCCGTAGTTTCTACCAGTTAAACTCCTAGCACAACTTGTCTTGTCTGCTGTAGTTCCGTAATTTCTACC
>NW_013695400.1:0-731 GCF_000517525.1 Limulus polyphemus | reverse complement strand
GTCCTGCTGTTCCTTCTACTGTAGTTGTGGAACCAAACTGGTAAAGAAGTGCTGCTGTTCCTCTCACTCTAGTTGTGGAACCAAACTGGTAAAGAAGTCCTGCTGTTCCTCTCACTGTAGTTGTGGAACCAAACTGGTAAAGAAGTGCTGCTGTTCCTCTCACTCTAGTTGTGGAACCGAACTAGTAAAGAAGTGCTGCTGTTCCTAGAGGAACAGCAGCACTTCTTTACCAGTTTGGTTCCACAACTACAGTGAGACTGTAGTTGTGGAACCAAACTGGCACAGAAGTCTTGCTGTTCCTCTCACTGTAGTTGTCGAACCAAACTGGTAAAGAAGTCCTGCTGCTCCTCTCACTGTAGTTGTGGAACCAAACTAGTAAAGAAGTCCTGATACTCCTCTCACTGTAGTTGTGGAACCAAACTGGTAAAGAAGTCCTGCTGTTCCTCTCACTGTAGTTGTGGAACCAAACTGGTAGAGAATTGCTGCTGTTCCTCACACTGTAGTTGTGGAACCAAACTGGTACAGAAGTCTTGCTGTTCCTCTCACTGTAGTTGTGGAACCAAACTGGTAAAGAAGTCTGCTGTTCCTCACACTGTAGTTGTGGAACCAAACTGGTAAAGAAGTCCTGCTGTTCCTCACACTGTAGTTGTGGAACCAAACTGGTAAAGAAGTCTTGCTGCTCCTCACACTGTAGTTGTGGAACCAAACTGGTAAAGAATGCTGCTGTTCCT
>NW_013695399.1:0-731 GCF_000517525.1 Limulus polyphemus | reverse complement strand
AGTCTATGCAATTTTATGCTGAATGATATAAAACGTTTTGGAGTACGTCTTTTTCAAGGTTCATAGCGCAATACGTCACAGATGCTTCTGGTGTTTAAAAGACAGAACTGCAAATTATATGACAGCAAAAAACTCATAACAATGGCTTAATAAAACAAAAGACCACCATTGTAAGAGATGTGAAAGACAAAAAGCCTCAAAATTCTGATAAAATTCAACCTACAGTGGAAATATTTCTTGTTAATTCACATTTCTTCTACTTTGGCCTCGAGACTATGTCTATTGATTTATAGCAGACAGAAACATAGACCTGAAATTCTGTTCTTACACAAATCCTTTATTTTAAATCCATAAAATACATTTTAATAGGTTGTGAAAATATAAACACTTGAAGTCTATCGTGATTATATAACACAAATATTAGGCCTATATGTTTTCAGTGTTTCACCAAGTTTCAGTATTCAACGCTTAACAACAAAGACGAAGACTGTTGATAATAAATATTTCAGATCTTTTGGTGAAATTTTATAAAAAATACCTTACATCATTTAAGATACATTTGTTCTAGAAACTTTAAACAACTACGAACTGTTTAATCTTTTAAGGTTGTCCATGTCTAGGAACTGTTTAATCCTTTAAAGTTGTCCATGTATAGGAACTATTTAATCCTTTAAGGTTGTCCATGTATAGGAACTATTTAATCCTTTAAGGTTGTCCATGTCTGGGAACTG
>NW_013695398.1:0-731 GCF_000517525.1 Limulus polyphemus | reverse complement strand
CTAGGTGCCTTTATTTTGGAGCACCGTGATGACCTCTCGATACCTATGGTGAAGGCCATTCTCAGAAAAATTGTCATAAACTGGAATTCACTGCGACTGAAGTCTGTTCTCAAACATATCATAAATTGGTAAACACTGCGAGTGCAGGTGTTTTTTGTTCAGTAATTATCACTTCATTTTTTGTTGTTGTTGTTTAACACCTACTTGAGTCGTGTACAGGAAATGCATGTTTGTTATAAGGAATAGCTGTTTGGACTCGAAATATACGATTATTGATTAATTTCTCATTATTAAGATTTGTCTATAAGTAAACATCCCCAAGATATCTAGACAATCTGTAGTAGGATTGTTTAGGGGACTTTATAATCCAGGAAGGGAGCAGTACTGTGAATTGTGTTTTAAAATTTTAACTTGGATGTTTTGTATTGTTTGTTAGAAGGGATTTTAGTATGATGTAGTGTGTGACATAGTTATGGTGTGTGATGCCCCAGTAATTTCACGAGTTTCTAATTTTGGCGTGACGTGTTTATTAGGTCTGGAATTATCTAAAGATTTTATCTTCCAGATAAACAAAAAAGTTGTTCATTAATAAGTTATGTTAGGCAACCACTTTTGAGTTTGTGCTGCAGTGATGTACACAGGTAGTGGCTGGTTGAGTTCAGGCCCCTGCCTTCCTCTTATGGCCAAAAAATGCCAATTTTTATCAGTTCCCAAATTTGTCCACAACTACT
>NW_013695397.1:0-731 GCF_000517525.1 Limulus polyphemus | reverse complement strand
CTAGGTAGCTAACACCATTACTACATTTTACAAGGGCTAGCTATCTGTTACTCCATCTTTACAAAGGTTACTTGATACGTTATTACTTCTTTACACAGACTACCTAATGTCATTACTATATTTCATACAAGATAGCTAATACCATTACTACACGTTTCAAAGGTTAGCTAGTAATGTTACTACATTTTAAACTAGGTAGCTAACACCATTACTACATTTTAGTAATGACATTAGGTAGTCTGTGTAAAGAAGTAATAACGTATCAAGTAACCTTTGTAAAGATGGAGTAACAGTTAGCTAGCCCTTGTATATTTCATACAAGATAGCTAACACCATTACTACATTTTACAAGGGCTAGATATCTGTTACTCCATCTTTACAAAGGTTACTTGATACGTTATTACTTCTTTACACAGACTACCTAATGTCATTACTATATTTCATACAAGATAGCTGATACCATTTTTATTTCCTAATACCATTACTACATGTTTCAAAGGTTAGCTAGTACTGTTACTACACCGTTACTAAAAATAGTTAATACAGTTACTACATCTTTCAAAGGTTAGCTAGTACTGTTACTGCACCGTAACTACATCTTTCAAAGGTTAGCCAGTACCATTACTACACTGTTACTCTTGATAGTTAATACTGTTATTACATCTTTCAAAGGTTAGCTAGTACTGTTACTGCATCTTTACTACATTTTTTAAAGGTTAGCTAGTACTGTT
>NW_013695396.1:0-732 GCF_000517525.1 Limulus polyphemus | reverse complement strand
AAATCACTCTACATGATACCTTACGTTCGATATCGATATTCATCAATTGAGCTTAGCTTATGACAACTAAAAGTCTATTTAAAATGCCATTTTTTATTCAATACTAAAAACTCACTGTACTCAAATGGAATTTGCATTACTTTTTTAGGATGGCCTGGTAATTAGGGCGCTAGACTAGAGTTCGAATTATCGTCACCTAATACGCACGCCCTTTTAGCCATATGGGCGTTAAAATGTGACGATCAACCCCTTTATTCGTTGTTAAAAAAGTCTCCCAAGAGTTGGCAATGAGTGGTGTTGACCAGCTGACTTTTCTCTGGTCTATCACTGCTAAATTAGGGACAGATATCCCTCGGGTAGCTATGAGCAAAATTAAAAAAACAGACAAACACTTTTGTTAAGACATATAGCAAATAATCCTTGGTTCAACAGCATTTCAGGTATTTTACACCATGGCATTGACTTATTCATGTTTGTTTATAGTTAAACGCAAAGCTATACAAAGGCCTATCTGTGCTCTGCCCACCACGGGTATTGAAACCCGGTTTCTAGCATTTAAGTCCGCAGATATACCACTTTGTCATTGGGAGGTGCCATGTTTATGTTATTTGTAGATGAAAAATATGTGTAGGTTTCAATATTGTAAGTCTTCGAATGACCGTAAAAGCCATCTTGCCAAGCAGAATTTCTCAGTAATATAGGGTTAAAGATGTGCATTAAATGTAAAAAAGT
>NW_013695395.1:0-732 GCF_000517525.1 Limulus polyphemus | reverse complement strand
TGCTAGAACATTAAAATGTTGTGTCCCTAGGTCTAGTTGAACATTAAAATAGAGTGTCCCTAGTTCTACAATAAAACTAAAATACAGTGTCACTACGTCTACTAAAACACTAGCATACAGTGTCCCTAGCTACTAGAACATTAGAACAGTGTTCTCAGGCCACTAAAACATTAGAATAATATGTAACACATAAAAACATCACACCCTCAACATGAACATGGTGTTAACATGTAACTGGTTACAAGTTAGGCACGTTGCACGTAGCCAGCGCTATGAAGATCGAAAGAAAACGGAGATGATGTCACTATGCCAACGTAAAAACCAGTTCCACGTGTCCTCACAACCTCGTACTTATCACACCAATAGTTATCAACATAGCAAACAGCTATCTTCCAAAACATTATTCTCCTCTAAGTAGCTTTCCTCAATTTTTAATTCAAATATGTATAACAAAACTAAACGTAAAAAAAATAACTGGTTTTTATTCAATTATTAACTTTTCTCATTTTCTTGATGTTTCTGAAATGATACCCGACAGTCTCTTGATGTTTCTGAGTCTCTTGATGTTTCTGAAATGATACCCGACAGTCTCTTGATGTTTCTGAAATGATACCCGACAGTCGTCTGGTATCATTTCAGAAACATCAAGAGACTGTCGGGTATCATTTCAGAAACATCAAGATACTGTCTGGTATCATTTCAGAAACATCAAGATACTGTCTGGTATCATTT
>NW_013695394.1:0-732 GCF_000517525.1 Limulus polyphemus | reverse complement strand
TGTGTAATTATTGTTGTAGTTTTATCACAAATAGCCTCTTCTAATTCGACTGTACAGTCATCTTAGTTGTATCACATAATACTGTCACTGTAGTGTTGTTGTTGATATGGCACAAATATCCTTTTCTAATGTGACTGTATAGTTATCTTAGTTATATCACTTAGTACAGTCAGTGCAGTTGTTGTTGTTTTGTCATAAATAACCTCTTCTAATGTGACAGTACAGTTATCTTAGTTGTATCACATAATACAGTCAGTGTAGTTGTTGTTGTTTTGTTACACATAGCCTCTTCTAATATGAGTGTACAGTTTTTCTTGTATCACTTAATACAGTCAGTGTAGTGTTGTTGTTCTTTTGTCACAAATAGCTTCTTCTAATGTGACAGTACAGTTATCTTAGTTGTATCACTTATTACAGTCAGTGTAGTGTTGTTGTTGTTTTGTCACAAATAGCTTCTTCTAATGTGACAGTACAGTTATCTTAGTTGTATCACTTATTACAGTCAGTGTAGTGTTGTTGTTGTTTTGTCACAAATAGCCTCTTCTAATGTGATAGTACAGTTATCCTATTTGTATCACTTAATACGATCAGTGTGGTGTTGTTGTTGTTGTTTTGTCAGAAATAGCCTCTTCTAAAGTTAAAGTACAGTTATCTTGGTTGTATCTTTTAATACAGTCAGTATAATGTTGTTGATGTTTTGGCACAAATAGCCTCTTCCAATTTGACCGTACA
>NW_013695393.1:0-732 GCF_000517525.1 Limulus polyphemus | reverse complement strand
ATCTTTAGTCAGTCGTGTATGTTTCCGTGGCGATTGTTGATTGTTTCAGTTGTCGTTAGCGCGATATAAAACTTTTTTTCCCATGAAAAAAAATCACTTGTACGTCTATTCTTTGGCGGTAATGTACTTATAAATCTAACATACAAGGTTGTTAAAACCTACAGCCAGAATAAGTAGCTTTAAAACGAAACATTTTAGCTCAAGGACAATTAAATGTTGTTGTTTTTTTGTTTTTTTGATAAGTGGTATCAGTTATGCAATTATGTGTGTTGACTAAAAGTTTCAGCTTGAAACATGCAAACACACAGTGCGTTAGCGGTGAGATCAAAGGCTTATTACACTAAAATTCGGGAATTGATTTCTATAATGGCTACAGTACAGATAGCCCATTATACAGTTTTTGCGCTAAAAACAAAACAAACAAGTATATACTTTTACGACTAAGGTTACTTTTATTTGGCATGCAACTCTACAAAAGTTGATGTTTAATGTGAAAGCTCACTATATTTGAAATAGTAAAGCTTACGTAACTTCATGCTTGCTAAAATTTATTTGATGTATTTAAAGTTATCTGTGTGAAAATGGGGCAAAAAGGAGGATTCTGATATTATAAATATAAATTTTAGTTATTGCAGATAGTCTGAATCTTTGCCAGGAAAACCTGATTCGTTATGAGCTTGTTTTCCTCTAACATTTGTAAATTTTTTCTTTCTCATGTCGTCATAACTGAAT
>NW_013695392.1:0-732 GCF_000517525.1 Limulus polyphemus | reverse complement strand
ATACTACTATAATAAATATTATTCTGGATAGCAGCTAACTTCTTTATTATCATACTATATCAAGAACTTCTTCTTGGAATAAAATGATAACAAACTCCGTCCATGATAACAACTAATTTCTTCTTGACAAAATATTATAATAAGCTTCGTGCAGGATAGCAGTTAAATTCTTCTTGACATAATATGATAATAGACTCTTCCCAGGTTAGCAACAAGCTACTTCTTGACATTTTAATGTAATAAACTCTGCTCAGGACAGCAGCTACCTTCTTGACATGGTAAGTTTTAATAACTTCTTGTTGACATAGTAATAGGATAAACTCTAGCAAGGATAGCAATTTACTTCTCCTTGACATAGTATGATAATAATGTCTGCCCAGAATGACAACTAACTTCTTGATACAGTTGGACAATCGACTCTGTCCTGGATAGCAAAAAAACGTTTCTTCACATAGTGTGATAATAAACCCGCTCTGGATAGCAACTAACGTTTCTTCACACAGTATGATAACGAACCCGCTCTGATAGCAACTAACGTTTCTTCACATAGTGTGATAATAAACCCGCTCTGATAGCAACAAAAAATTCTTCACATAGTGTGATAATAAACCCGCTCTGATAGCAACTAACGTTTCTTCACACAGTATGATAATAAACCCGCCATGATAGCAACTAGCTTCTTCTTGATATATTTCGATAGTAAACTCTTCTCATGTTAACAACTTACTTCAT
>NW_013695391.1:0-732 GCF_000517525.1 Limulus polyphemus | reverse complement strand
GATAATACTGTGCAATGTAACTACAGCATCAATCCGTTAAAACAGAGTGTCAGTGCCTAATGTGCTTCACTTACTGATAATACTGTACAATGTAACTACAGCAACAATCCGTTAAAACAGACTGTCACTACCTATTGTGCTTCACTTTCTGATAATACTGTACAATATAACTACAGCTAATAACCATTAAAACAGTGTCTGTAACTAATATGTGATGAAAAAGTAAGTCTGTCTCCTTTTGATCAAGTTTTTTAGAGACATAAGTGTTAATTGTAGGCCATTCGGTAAGGCAGGAATTCCAAGATAGTTTTAAACATTCGAAGGTTTGCCAAGCGGCATTCAAGCAGTGTCAGACCTTTTTACTCTTGTTAACAGAAACTGTTGGCAATGTTTGATTAGTAAGTACACATTAAATGTCTTTCAAGTAGAAAATTAGATTTTTTGGTTTGTATAATGTCCATTGCTTAAAATTTGTTGTATAAAAACACACACAAAACATACTTTAAACAAAATTTGTTGTATTAAAAACATACACAAAACATACGTTAAACAAATTTAGTTGTATTAAAAACATACACAAAACATACGTTAAACAAATTTGTTGTATTAAAAACATACACAAAACATACGGTAAACAAATTTGTTGTATAAAAAACATACACAAAACATACGTTAAACAAATTTAATTGTATTAAAAACACACACAAAACATACGTTAAACAAATTTAGTTG
>NW_013695390.1:0-732 GCF_000517525.1 Limulus polyphemus | reverse complement strand
ACATGCAAGAATATTCTTAGGGCAGCTGTGTTTTTCTGGTTGACAACTGTAGTAATACATACAGTGTTCCACGTTATGACTAAGATTTACTTAGTGTCTGCCAGCTTGGCTCACATGCAACAAACTTCCTTCTCTATCTTTGATAGTGGTGTTGTCTTACACTGAAGCTGGTTTTCTTCTCGATTATAAAATACCCAAGATTCAATTCA
Organism: Limulus polyphemus; assembly: GCF_000517525.1. Taxonomy (NCBI): domain Eukaryota; kingdom Metazoa; phylum Arthropoda; class Merostomata; order Xiphosura; family Limulidae; genus Limulus; species Limulus polyphemus. Next base: position 523 of record NW_013695390.1, on the reverse strand, counting down.
TGTGGCAGCCAACTCTTGATAGTGCCGTTGGAGATGGGTATCTGCTATAGCTAGTTACTAATCACTATAGGTGGCTTCATTTGGCTCATGGTAATTGTTGGATTCCAAAGCAGTGATTCCTTGTCTTGTGTGAATGGAGGTCTCTCCTGGCATTGATGTTGATACACCTTCATTTACTACAGAGAACTTCAGTGATGGTAGCAGAGGAGACGACCAATAAACAAGCTGGATCATTTGTACTGCTGTGTAGGTGATGGTAGTGACAGTAGTGGCATCAATCTGAGAAATCATAACATCAGCAGTGGCTGGTGTCATCCAGGGAACCTTCCTGTCTCTACTGGAGCCTAGTACACTCGAGAGGATCCAGGCACTGGAAAGGGTTTCTTCAGGTTTGGGATGTAATATAACTGCTAAAGGTGCAAGTACATCCGGGATATTGATGAATGCACTCTACAGTGGGGCACCTTATAAGAAGGTCCAACATCTTCCTTGCCAGTGCTGATTCTTCTTTTGATGGCATCAG
>NW_013695389.1:0-732 GCF_000517525.1 Limulus polyphemus | reverse complement strand
TATGAAGTTATCTTTAACAGAAGTATCAAGTGGTTTGATTAACATGTAGGGTGTTACTTCTACCACATGAAGTTATCTTTAACAGAAGTATCAAGTGTTTGATTAACATGTAGGGTGTTACTTCTACTATATGAAGTTATCTTTAACAGAAGTATCAAGTGGTTTGATTAACGTGTAGGGTGTTACTTCTACTATATGAAGTTCTCTTTAACAGAAGGTTTGGTAGGATGAACCGCTGAGAACAATTTTAAAATGATGACATTATGTTTTCTTTGACATCTTGTGACATCATAAATACCACTGTTAACTTAGCGGTAAGTCTGAGGACGTAGAACATTAAAAATCGGGTTTCGATACCTATGGTGTGCATATCACATATACGCCATCGTGTAGCTATGCGCTTAACAACAAAAAAACATTTTAAATATAAATGTATTCCTAGTTATAAAATATAAATCCATGTCTTCATTTATGCTACCTCAAGGATAATAATGATGATTGTCTGATAGGAAAATAAAAATGATTGTTTGGTACATATGTAACAAAATTTACGTTATAAAGGTGTAATGGTTACATTTTGAATTAGTAAAATATCTCGCAACGTTAGACTATACATATTGAGATAACTGTTGTAGCTGTTGTTGCAAAAAGTGTAAGAAGATCTCATGATGTTTGACGTTGTTGTTGCAAAAAGTGTAAGAAGATATCTCATGATGTTTTACGTTGTTGTTG
>NW_013695388.1:0-732 GCF_000517525.1 Limulus polyphemus | reverse complement strand
TTCTAGAATGACTGCAAATTGTAACATGAAAGTACAATTGTTTGTCCTAAATAGCTTAAAGCTCTTAACATTATACATCTGTCCCTACTTAATTTATTGTTTTACTGCCCTTTGACATGTGTATAAATAACAATTCTGCCAAAAAAAGTTGTAAATCACTCAAAGAATGCATAGTTCATGTTACTGTAATGATGTAACACACACGCTGTTCACAAATATACCCCGTGAAGATTTTTTTTTCATTATCTTACCTAATCTAACCTAACAAGTTGCTAATTTTTACATTTTGTTCAATTGCATTTTGGTGGATCATATCTAGTCCATAACCATCAGGTATGTTTCTTCTAGACCACAGCAAGATGAGAGTTCACACCATCTACACAGACAGAACACCAACATCTTACTCTTAACTGAATAGGATTGAGCACACTCAGGAGGATGCCTTCATGGTCCACCACCCCAGTGACTAGGAGCTAGTAAGTGGCAAGGGCTCCCATCCTCCACTCAAAGAGAGGAAGAAACAATGTGGTGGGAAGTCTGGAGAAATGCAACACTGAAGAAAGCATAGGCTGGTCCCAATTCATTCAACTAGGATCAGCAGGATGGGCAGCTATACCGACACTGCTTTACTCATGACAGTCCATGAGATGGTACAGATATATTTATGATGCAAAACTCTGCAAGGAAACCTCTAGTAGTCTTGTGGAATACCCCATCTCAACAGTGGGCATT
>NW_013695387.1:0-732 GCF_000517525.1 Limulus polyphemus | reverse complement strand
TAATATAACAGTGAAACTTGGACAAACAAACTTATGTTTTAATATAACAGCGAAACTTGAACAAACAAAACATGTTTTAATATAACAGTGAAATTTCAACAAACTGTATGTTTTAATATAACAGTGAACTTTCAACAAACTATATGTTTCAATATAACAGTGAAACTTGAACAAACAAAACATGTTTTAATATAACAGTGAAACTTGAACAAACAAACTTATGTTTTAATATAACAGTGAAACTTGGACAAACAAACTTATGCTTTAATATAACAGTGAAACTTGAACAAACAAAACATGTTTTAATATAACAGTGAAACTTGAACAAACAAAACATGTTTTAATATAACAGTGAAACTTGAACAAACAAAACATGTTTTAATATAACAGTGAAACTTGAACAAACAAAACATGTTTTAATATAACAGTGAAACAGGAGTAGCCGTGTACGCAGCAGGTGCTCTTGTCCTTTTTCTTGTCGGCAGTTAGAAATTAGGGATTGGTATGCTTGAACTTTGGAGTTTCAGATCTGGTCATTTACCACATTTGTCGCGTAAGGTGTTAGTAACTGTATAGACTATTATTATCATTGCTTCTATTCTGCTAGTTTTACGAACCATAACTTTTTTTTACTTGGGTGGGCAGCAGGGCCCCTGTATGGCCGGGCCCTATGCGTTAATCCGGTACTGGTCAGTAATTCAAAAATAGGAACGGAGGTAGATAATATTTGCC
>NW_013695386.1:0-732 GCF_000517525.1 Limulus polyphemus | reverse complement strand
ATTACATTATCGTTGTACAGGTATTGCGATATGTTTTGTAACTACTGTAAAGATATATGCTTTACTGTATAACGTTTTCTATATGAATAAATAAATCTCAAATTTATAAGTTAAAATAGCCAAACTTTTTTTTCTTTGGCAAGTGAATACATTTAAATATTTTATCATCATTTTGATTACTAATAACCAACTTATGCGCGAGAGCCCACACAAACATATATATTCAACACTAGCTAATTCAATTCTCGTAACTTCTCTCTGTACTGTGATGTTAAATGGGTTTCGTTGCTTTGTTTACTTAGTTGCAATTTTATTAACAAAGCAGTTTTTTGTTATATATATAAACACACACATATACACATGGAGCTGTAACCATCATTAGTAACATCAAACAAAGTGCGTTAGTAATATTTTCGTGAAACCAGAGGAAACAACGTAACGTAGAAATGAAATAATACAGGGTATCCAAAAAGTCTGGAACCATAGGTGATTTGCAGCTTCTTTTTTTCTGTATTTCATACATGTGACTGATTATAGGCGCTTTCAAAGCATTAGAAGGTCGAGTTAATCTTACCGTTAATCCAAACTTAACTTGTTTCTAATTACAAGGACAGCGTATGGAGCACATTCTGTAAAATTTGTTGAAGTGACTCTGATTCCACACTTTTCGGACCTCCTGTAGAATGAATAGCAGGGAAAAAAAAGAGTTTGAAAAAAATAGCAAGATAAATT
>NW_013695385.1:0-732 GCF_000517525.1 Limulus polyphemus | reverse complement strand
GTTTTTTTAATCTGGACAACTAACTACACACACACACACGTATCTAGTGAACAGCAGAGCAGGCATAGGTTTCCCAGTGGGTAACACAGGGGATGGAGGTGGGATCCGAACTCTGTCCCCCGGAAGGCATTAAGAGTACATGCTACGTTTTGCAACAATCTGTATAGCTGTTTGCCAGTTATGAGCGGACTTTCACACACACAGGCTTTATAAAATAATGGTTTAGATTATATAAATGTTCACATTTTGGATGCATGATTATATTTGAAATTTTCCTGTATGCGTGACTGGATCACTTAAGATGTTTGCACTGTCACGATCCCACTCTCCGTCTCACGCGCATGTTACAAGGTTGTCTAGCACTGCACTGTTGTTAACTATAACGTTTCCTCAGACTACTGAAGCATCCTTAAAAATAAACTTCTGATGGAGCGTGAAATTTACCTTTTATCATAGGGGACCTCCTTAAATTAACCAAATAATTCTTCCAATATCATTTTGCAAAGAGTTCTGAAATGTATTGAAAAATATTTTTATAAACATCTGAATGTGGTATTTTTGTTGATCAAGTGGTACCTGTGGTATTTGTTGATCAAGTGGTACCTGTGGTATTTTGTTGATCAAGTGGTACCGGTGGTATTTTTGTTGATCAAGTGGTACCTATGGTATTTGTTGATCAAGTGGTATCTGTGGTATTTTTGTTGATCAAGTGGTATCTGTGGTATTTTTGTT
>NW_013695384.1:0-732 GCF_000517525.1 Limulus polyphemus | reverse complement strand
AAAGTCACAGTATAGCCGTTTATCTAACTTCATAAACCTTCCGATCTTTGTTTAGGGAATTTACTGAAACGTTAAGTTTAACAGATACAAAACGAAACAAAAAACACGTTCTAGCTAACATTAGGTACTGAAGTTTGACAATGTGCCAAAGTTTTTATCGTTATCACACACACCGTGTTGGTCAAACTTGACCGCTTTGAATAAATAAGCACATATACCGTCATGTGAAAAAAAAAAAATAGAATATTCAGGAAACAGTTGACAGTCGATTAGTTAATATTAAAACTATCACAAAAAAAAGTCGTAATTGTTGTTATTATTTCGAATTATTGAACTTCCACTTGATGTAAAACAGCAGTTTTTGATAGATAGTTTAGGCAGAGTATTCACGTTGAGTTGATGGTAGAATTATAAGAGAAAACACGTGTAGGAATATACTAGTCACTATACCGTTTATTTATGTAGCTCAAGTCCAGAGAACGACGTTTCGAAAAATTTTCTGCTTTTCGTCTTCAGGTCAAAGTCTTAGTTTCAGAGTTCGAGAATATGATCAACTAAGTATAGAAACAAATAGTGTATGTTTGAGCCCGGTGGATCAGCGGCAGGTCTGAGGGCTTATAACGCCAAAAATCAAGTTTCGATACCAACAGAGCGCAGGTGCTTTAACAAGAAATAAAAACAAGCGTATGTTTGTACCTCTAGAAAATCCTAGTCCGATTGTTTAAATGTGTG
>NW_013695382.1:0-732 GCF_000517525.1 Limulus polyphemus | reverse complement strand
TGTGGTGCGTTATAAGAGTGACGGTCAAGTCCCACTATTCGACTAGAGTAGCCCAAAATATTGTGGTGCGTTATAAGAGTGACGGTCAAGTCCCACTATTCGACTAGAGTAGCCCAAAATATTGTGGTGCGTTATAAGAGTGACGGTCAAGTCCCACTAATCGACTAGAGTAGCCCAAAATATTGTGGTGCGTTATAAGAGTGACGGTCAAGTCCCACTATTCCGGCTAGAGTAGCCCAAAATATTGTGGTGCGTTATAAGAGTGACGGTCAAGTCCCACTATTCTGTGTCTACAGAACTAAACAAACTACTGAACCTAGTAGACTGTTCTGTGTCTACAGAACTGAACAAACTACTGAACCTAGTAGACTGTTCTGTGTCTACAGAACTAAACAAACTACTGAACCTAGCAGACTGTTCTGTGTCTACAGAACTAAACAAACTACTGAACCTAGTAGACTGTTCTGTGTCTACAGAACTAAACAAACTACTGAACCTAGCAGACTGTTCTGTGTCTACAGAACTAAACAAACTACTGAACCTAGCAGACTGTTCTGTGTCTACAGAATTAAACAAACTACTGAACCTAGCAGACTGTTCTGTGTCTACAGAACTAAACAAACTACTGAACATAACAGACTATTCTGTGTCTACAGAACTAAACAAACTACTGAACCAAGCAGACTGTTCTGTGTCTACAGAATTGTTAATGTAGATTGTCTTCTGTCTACA
>NW_013695381.1:0-732 GCF_000517525.1 Limulus polyphemus | reverse complement strand
CTGCAACTGATGTACTAAAAACATAAAAAGGATGATTCATTCTGAAGCTGTGTGATACAGGTACCACAACTGAAGCTGTATGATACGGGTACCGCAACTGAAGCTGTATGATACGGGTACCGCAACTGAAGCTGTATGATACGGGTACCGCAACTGAAGCTGTATGATACGGGTACCGCAACTGAAGCTGTATGATACGGGTACCACAACTGAAGCTGTGTGATACGGGTACCACAACTGAAGCTGTGTGATACGGGTACCACAACTGAAGCTGTGTGATACAGGTACCACAACTGAAGCTGTGTGATACAGGTACCACAACTGAAGCTGTGTGATACAGGTACTACAACTGATTTACTCTAATAAAGTAAATTTACCTTTTTTACCTTGTTTTCACCCTAAATCAAGGCACATATACATGTGTATAGTCCGGAGTTTGACCTTGTTTTGGTGTGTATAGATTATTTAGAACCTCATCACACTGGACAGAGTATGAAATCTTAACTGCTGCATAACATGTGTGTAGAGATTCTCTTGTAATAACAACAGGTTTTAAAACACTTTACAGTGAATGATATTGGTAAGCTTACATCATTATTGCTCAATTAGCAAAGTTTAGAAATAGTCTTCACTTAAAACTTGATAACGAGGGACCCACTTATGGTCTTCACTTAAAACTTGATGACGAGGGACCCACTTATAGTCTTCACTTAAAACTTGATGACGAGGGAC
>NW_013695380.1:0-732 GCF_000517525.1 Limulus polyphemus | reverse complement strand
CACTTCCACCTATACAGGAGTCAACAACAGATGATTATAGTACTGTTGAGAACATAACATATTGATAAGACCACTTCCACCTATACAGGAGTCAACAACAGATGATTATAGCACTGTTGAGAATATATCGTACTGATAAGACCACTTCCACCTATACAGGAGTCAACAACAGATGATTATAATACTTCTGGGAACATATATTGATAAGACCACTTCCACCTATACAGGAGTCAACCACAGATGATTATAGCACTGCTGAGAACATAACACATATTGATAAGACCACTTACACCTACACAGGAGTCAACAACAGATGATTATAGTACTGTTGAGAACATATCATATTGATAAGACCACTTCCACCTATACAGGAGTCAACAACAGATGATTATAATACTCCCTCTGCAGTAAACTAGTTTATCCTAATTATGTCCCTTCAGTACCACTTGGTGTTGAGTTAATAACTTTACATCAAAACCTACAAACTGTTTATAGCCACCTATACACCTATGTTTAACATCTACAATATGTTAAACATAGATTAACCTGCTACAACTGATCTACAGTACTTAGACATAGATTAACCTGCTACAACTGATCTACAGTACGTTAGACATAGATTAACCTGCTACAACTGATCTACAGTATGTTAGACATAGATTAACCTGTTACAACTGATCTACATTACGTTAGACATAGATTAACCTGCTACAACTGATCTACAGTACTTAG
>NW_013695379.1:0-732 GCF_000517525.1 Limulus polyphemus | reverse complement strand
AACAAACAAACAAACAATAAGGTTATATTTTATAATAAAGGTTTAACTTTCTATACCAGTGAGTTAAGGAATTATTTAACGTTCAAAAAGGCATAATCCATCACTTGATTTATGTTTTATTGTAAAACTTCAAACGATGTTATTACAATCATCGCTTCTGAAGCAAAATTTAAATTGTTCTGATATAGACTAGAAATTTCCATTTATCATAATGTTTGATATGATTCGTTTATGATATGAGTAAGAAAATATGTTCTTCATCTCTTATTCATAATAAAACAGTGTAATATGCCATTGAAATTGACTAATAAGATTTGAAGATAGCAGTGGGAAAACGGCTGTGTCTGGCCTCGATCAGTGGAGTTTAGCAATTTTTTTGCCAATAATTTTCTGTAGCATACTAGCGCTATAGCATAGTTTCTATATTACTAGAAAATAAAACCCGGTTAGAAAGTTCTCTTATTTCGGTAATGGGAATCAGATATTTTATGAACAAATGAAAAATTTAAATAAATGTCATTTCATGCTACAAGAAGAATTTATTAACAGTAAGCATCATGTAGATTTACACATTGTAGACTAGGCAATAAAACCCCAAAAGTGACATGTACAGGCATTTTGGGGTGAAAGTCGGAAACATGACTTTTTAAGATAAATCGTGTATGCTAGTCCAAAAAACATGTTGTGCCCGGCATGGCCAGGTGGATAAGGCGCTCGACTCCCAATCTGAGG
>NW_013695377.1:0-732 GCF_000517525.1 Limulus polyphemus | reverse complement strand
CGTAAAGCACATAGTAAAGTAGGAAAGAATAACTCTGTTCCAGGTGACAGTCGTAAAGTACAAGGTAAAGTATGATACAATAACTCTGTTCCAGGTGACAGTCGTAAAGCACAAGGTAAAGTATGATACAATAACTCTGTTCCAGGTGACAGTCGTAAAGTACAAGATAAAGTAGGAAAGAATAACTCTGTGCTATGATTAGATCATACTAGAGAATATAACACCTGAAATTAGCACCTGACCTTAACGGGATATGCGGTTACAGGTTAGAATTTATGTTCCAACCATTGCAATGTCTTTCCTATCCCAGCCAACCTGAACAGCCCTGGTATTGGGCGAAAGACCTTGTCGGCATTCGATATAACAGATATAGTGTGTTTGATATGTTATTATACACTATGCAGTATTTCCACACTACAACGTTTACATCAGAATCATAACACCTTTGCTTTCATTAACTAACCCATTTTTACAACGTTTATAGCTACAGCTAATTTCCTTCGAACACAAACAAATAAAAATAGGGAGAGACCATCTTCTATTATTACTTCTTTAACACAGTTCAAAGTAAATTAAAAGCTATTTTATCAATATAACGTTTCATCTCTACCTAGTCACATGTTATAAAAGAGAGATCCCACTATTCGATCAGACAAGAGTTAGCGATGGGTGCTGTCGACTAGCTACTTTCATTTATATATATATATATATATATATATATATAACAACCAA
>NW_013695376.1:0-732 GCF_000517525.1 Limulus polyphemus | reverse complement strand
ACTTGATCCTCTGCCATAGAGTAACAGTTGGAATAGATACATCATGCTGTGATAGACTATTTCACTTACTGACAGAAGCATATGGTGTTCCTAACCAGGAAGAAAAAAACTCTTGCAAAAAAAAACCGTCACCAAATTGTCTTAGCATTTATGCTCATGGAACTTTACTCACATCGGAGAAGGAACTTTTAATCATACTTTTTTTCGGAAATGTATCGGATTTTTGTGATTTAAAAAATTATCAGGACAATAGTCCTTCATTCATTTTCTCGCAGTTTACTGGAGAGATGCAACCACACGCTGTTAAATCAAATAGTCATTTATGTAGATGAACATCAGAAAACGTGGGATCAACTTTTTGCTGTTACTAATGAGCTATCGTACAGCAGTACATAAAACTACCCACAACACACTATCATCACTAATGAAATGAGAAAATCCTGTGGTTTAATGTTGATAAGACTGGATTTTATCGAGGTGACATGGTATAGCTGTACAATCCCGAGCACAAAAAAGATAAACTCCAAAGTTAAGCAGATATTGGAAAGTGAAGAACTTCCCCAACGATAGGATAGTCAGGAACAATAGTCATTCCATTTGTACGCCATGTGCCTTGGAAGAGAAAACAATAAAAAAGCTTAGCGAATGAATAATTTGTGTAGTGTTTTATTTTTTGCATTAAGATTGTTCAAGGGTCTTCGCAATCCAGGAAAGGGTAATGTTGTAAGCTAT
>NW_013695375.1:0-732 GCF_000517525.1 Limulus polyphemus | reverse complement strand
ATATATATATATATATATATATGTATATAAGATTTCGGTTCAAAGCTTAAAATGTTCAGAAAATACATAAGTATGTGAGTAACATGTAGCCTATGCCAAAAAGAATGTGATATTAAATCCCAAATGTAACATGTACCATATGCTAAAAAGCATGTGTTGTTAAACCCCAAATTTTTGTTCCATTTCCAAGAATTGAAGTGTGCTATAAGAGTGACAATCAAATCCCACTAATGACCAACACTTGAAATGAGTACTTTTGACTAGCTGCCTTCCTTTTAGTGTGTTAGTTTAAAACTAGGAATACATATGTACAAATATCCTTCGTATGACAACATTTTTAAAAATAAGCAACCATGTTCCTTAAGCAGGCATAAAAATTAAGAATAAAAACTGTATTACAAGAAATTCATAACTGGATGACTACAATGGTAATAATTGCTACATGATGAGGATAATTACTTGGAATAGTTTAGTGTTCAATAACAACTACGTTATGATAATTGTTTTGGATTGGTTTACTGCTTAATAACAACCAAGTCATGATATTAATTACTTGGATTGGTTTACTGTTTAATAGCAACCAAGTCATGATAATAATTACTTGGATTGGTTTACTGTTTAATAACAACCAGGTCATGATAATAATTACTTGGATTGGTTTACTGCTTAATAACAACCAGGTCAAGTAAACCAATCCAAGTAATTATTATCAGTTTAATAACAACTACATGA
>NW_013695374.1:0-732 GCF_000517525.1 Limulus polyphemus | reverse complement strand
TTTGTTGTGTGTATTCGTTAGTTCACGTAAGGTTTTAATTATATAATGGTATAAGGTATTTAGATAACGCTACGTGATATTGTTGTGTGTATTCGTTAGTCACGTAAGGTTTTAATTATATAATGATATTTATTGAACTAAATTATTTTTACAAACATTAAATACATTTCAGTAATACGTATCGCGGCTAGTCGAGCAGAAAGTTTAACTAATGTAAACCGTCCTCCTTGTGGCAGGAGAACCTAGGAATTCTTTATTGGATTTTTACCACACACACTGGTTAATCGAGAATGAGGGGGAGTTGTTACTATGACAACGCTACTTCCGCGTGAATCGCCCGATTAGGTTTTTACTCTTTGATTATATGCATGAGGGGAATTTTGAAAAGCTTTTGAATTTTCTCAATCTGAGCATTTGCTCTGACACTGTCAAATCAGAGAGAGAACAGAAAGAAACGGTTTTCGTGCCATTATCGCCCTGTTCATGTAATAGACGAACTTAGAGAGGCCTCTCAGAATATATTACTGGTGAAGGACTGCTTGTTTCTATCTATTTTTAAACATCTGAATAACACTTTTTGTATTACGTTTTGTAAAAATATGTTTTATTCACGTCTTTCTGATCAACTACAGTATACAAGTCAACACGTTAATAAGAAATCAGAACTATTTTCAAACTGTAATATTTATCTCTTTAGTGTTAGCTCGAGAACTGTATTTATATCAGAACTCC
>NW_013695373.1:0-732 GCF_000517525.1 Limulus polyphemus | reverse complement strand
GATTTAGTGTATTCTTACTGAGTATCATGACTCCCAATGATCAATGACGGTAAGATTTCGTGTATTTTTACTGGGTATTAAGACTCCCAATGATCAGTTACGGTAACATTTAGTGTATTTTTACTGTGTATTATGACTCCCAATAATCAGTTACGGTAAGTTAGACAAAACTGACCGAGTAGTATAAAATACATAATACCGTGTATGTTAGCTTAGTCTTTATACTAATGTTTTGTTCCAAAAATGTGGTCCTCCTGTGAGACAGAGGTAAGTTTACGGACGTACAATGCTAATATCCGGGATTCTCTGCTGGAATCCAATGTGGCTTTGTTCTAAAAACAAACAAACCAAAAGTGTGGTTTATTGTTTACCTTAGTTGATAGAGTATTATGACTCCAAGTTTCCACTTACTATGACTCATTGTGTTCACTAACGGAGTACTGTGACTCCAAATGTCCGCTTACTATGACTCATTGTGTTCATTAACAGAGTACTGTGACTCCACATGTCCGCTTACTATGACTCATGTATGTTAGCTTAGTCTTTGTACTAATGTTTTGTTCCAAAAATGTGGTCCTCCTGTGAGACAGAGGTAAGTTTACGGACGTACAATGCTATTACTATGACTGTGACTCCACATGTAGACTTACTATGACTTTCATTAACAGAGTACTGTGACTCCAAATGTCCACTTACTTTGACTCATTGTGTTCATTAACAGAGTACTGTGAC
>NW_013695372.1:0-732 GCF_000517525.1 Limulus polyphemus | reverse complement strand
TGATTACAATGTCACAGTCACAATCTCATAATGATTACAGTATAATAATTGTAATCATTATGAGATTATGACTATGATACTGTAATCATTATGAGATTATGACTATGATACTGTAATCATTATGAGATTATGACTATGATACTGTAATCATTATGAGGTTATGACTATGATATTGTAATCATTATGAGATTATGACTATGATACTATAATAATTAGGAGATTATGACTATGATACTGTAATCATTATGAGGTTATGACTATGATATTGTAATCATTATGAGGTTATGACGGGTTTAATCAACTTAAATAAGAAACGTTGCTTTTATTTAACTCAAAACAAGAAATACATATCTCAACCAAATCAAACATCTAATGTTAATTATATCTGATTTCATTCACACCAAACATGCAACGTTGATTTTGTTCAGAAAAATTTAGTTTGGCGTAATAAAGTAAAATAAATAGACATTGAACATTTTTCTCAATACTTGATAAAACTAACATTAAAGAAAGGGTAAAATGTAACGTATTTAAAAAAACCACAAAAATGTGTTATTTGCTTTATGTATGCTACACTAATTTCTTAACCTTTTCAGATGATATATCATAAACACAGTTTTGGATTAGAGTCAGATTTGATTAAAAACTACTAAGATAACACGTTACCTCATAATTATTATATTACGTTATCACAAGATAATCTATCCCTTTCATACATCGTCGGTTAACATT
>NW_013695371.1:0-732 GCF_000517525.1 Limulus polyphemus | reverse complement strand
AATAGTCACGTGATCTCGATGACGCAACAATATATATAGTGTAAATACGTTTACAGACATTTCCTTCACAATATATTTGAATAATGATGCTTTTGTTTTAAACGACGTTAATTATAAGAATGTAACGCACGAAGCTAGTAGTATGAAGTGAGATATCCAATGTTGTTGTTCTTTGTGTGTGTGTGTGTGTGTAATTATTTCAGACTTGTAAATGGAATTAGAAAAGAATCAGTTTCAGAGAAGGCTGGGCGATCCGGGTAAGTAACCCCTAGTCTATATTATCCGGTGTAATTAACGAGAGTTACTTGTGAATTAGTACGAGCTGATTTAACCATTAGCACACAAATAATGAGAGGAGAGCGTCTTGCTCCCTCCCCAAGCATTAATATTACATTTTCACTGTTGTCAGATGATGAGAAAAATAAGACACAAAAGCCAATTCCTGATCTTAAATAGCGCAATAAAAAAGACATAGAAATGTTTTAAAGAAAACATTTTATGTGGAATTACATCATGTAAAAGATCAAATTCTATACTTACTGACTGATGTTCACCTTCTTCTTTGTTTAACATTGTGTTGGTCTTAAAGCTGGTTCAGTCTGAATATTGGCCAGAGAGAAAATTTTCTGTTTTTCAGAAATCTAAAATTTCTGTTAGGAGTTTTTTTCATCATCTATCTAATTCTTTTACTGTCATGGGAACGTGTGTATATATATATATATATATATATAT
>NW_013695370.1:0-732 GCF_000517525.1 Limulus polyphemus | reverse complement strand
TTTTTACAATTGGAAAAAAATTAAAAATTCTGAAAATCTAAAATAAGAAACGGGGAATCTTTCAAAGTCAAGTAAGGAGGATCAATATGGATTAAGAACTCAGATAAGGAAGAGGGCAGTACACCTTATAACCTGACGTGAACATCAGGAACTATGTAGTCTGGTAAGAACGAATGCAACATACTTTACACATTCTTATACCTCTCTTGACATATCAGAAATCTTGCAGTTTTGTAGGGAGGAGAAAGACCACACCTTCCATTCCTACGCAGTTTTGTTGGGAGGAGAAAAAACACACCTTCCATTCCTACTCAGTCTTGTAGGGAGGAGAAAGACCACACCTTCCATTCCTACGCAGTCTTGTAGGGAGGAGAAAGCCACACCTTCCATTCCTACGCAGTTTTGTAGGGAGGAGGAAACCACACCTTCCATTCTACGCAGTTTTGTAGGGAGGAGGAAAACCACACCTTCCATTCCTACTTGCAGTCCGAATTGGATGGGGATAATACATCTTCAACCCCAACTTATGTTGCCTGGTAAGGATGAGAACAACAAACTTTCCAAACTAATTTCTCACATCAGAATTCCTGTAACCTAGTAAGAACGAGGGAAACATAGAATCAAACCTCACATGAAACATCAGGAATCAAGCATTCTTCTAGTGAGGAATTTGGCAACAGACATCTTGCAATATGGAATACAGAGACAACGTCCCCCCCCCCCCCCAGTCGG
>NW_013695369.1:0-732 GCF_000517525.1 Limulus polyphemus | reverse complement strand
TACCTGAAAGTGCGGAGCATGTTCAGTGGTATATCGTAGCTCGAACCTTAGACCTTTCAATATTTTTCACGCTATACAGTATTGTACTGATATATATTTTCGCGTTATGTTATCTCATCCTGAAGTTAGTTGTCAGAAATTAAAATTATATTAAAGTTAATAGCCACTTTGACGTTTGTATCTGAAACATACTCTCCTAAGAGTGTTTAGAATAGATGTTAATAATTTTGAAAACCAACAACTTAGCACAGATATATCATCTCATCAGTTTATATCGATGAGCTAACTGTTATGGGATATGTTCTCAAACGCCCTTTGAAGCCGGACCAATTATTCATTCACCACTTTCAATTATCCATCCTTCAAATCTTTGACGAAATTATAGAATTATTTTTATAAAAACGAAGACCCAAAGGTCCATATTTTAAGCTGTGGGCGCATTATAAAAGTGACAGTAAGTCCTGTTATTCGCCTCAAAGAACGTACAACTGATTGTCTGCCTTTCTTATAGTAAGTAGGTCACAATTATGGATAGGTATACTTTAATCCTTAGAGGTCTCTGAACCAATGGTGGAATGAGCCTGTTTAATTTTGATGTAATTGGGATGCACGATATCCCGTTAACGGTTCATAGCATGGATGAGCGATAAAGGGGAATTACAATTACAATTGACAAGTTCTTTGAGTGTGAAATAGTGTAGGTTTATATACACTTTACTAATAGTGGTAATA
>NW_013695368.1:0-732 GCF_000517525.1 Limulus polyphemus | reverse complement strand
TAGTGAATAATGAGTATCGTTTTTGCTGTACAAACAGTGAACAACGAGTGTCGTGTTTGCTGTAAAAACAGTGAATAACGAGTGCCGTGTTTGCTGTAAAAACAGTGAATATTGAGTGTCGTTTAGTTTACTATTTTCAATCCTATTTCTCCTTTTCATATACTAATGTGTTTTTTTTAATGATTTTACAGTGTCATTCATATTTTTTCGCTATACAAAGATTTAGGTAACACAAGTTGTACGTTTTCATTTCGTCTTTAACAATAAAAAAAACTAAAACTTTCTTTAAGCCCTCATTCCAGTAAGATAATTATCAACGTAGTTTAAAAGCAAAAAACTCCCCACGTGTCAGCTTCCCGCTCACGGGATTAATGATCGTATATAGAGATTTTTAAGCATTTTGTGTATAAAGTAAATGCCTTTTTGTGTGCATTCTACTAGCACTTACTATTGGCCTTAAATATTTCCTTACGATATTTAAATGGAAATTGGAAAAAATGTACATTTGTCCCGAAAGGAGTCGCATGACGACTCTTCCTCCAGATCTCACGGAGTCGTTTGTTATAGGTCTTATAAATCTGGTTTTCGTTACTTTATTTAGTTTATTATAGGTCTTATAAATCTGTTTTTCGTTACTCCATTTAGTTTATTATAGGTCTTATAAATATGTTTTTCGTTACTCCACTTAGTTTATTATAGGTCTTATAAATCTATTTTTCGTTACTCCACTTA
>NW_013695367.1:0-732 GCF_000517525.1 Limulus polyphemus | reverse complement strand
ACTTGAAGGTCTGTGTTAGTGACTGTAAAAACAGCACTTGTTACTTGAAGGTCTGTGTTAGTTACTGTAAACACGGCACTTGTTACTTGATGGTCTGTGTTAGTAGCTGTAAACACGGCACTTGTTACTTGAAGGTCTGTGTTAGTGACTGTAAACACGGCACTTGTTACTTGATGGTCTGTGTTAGTTGCTGTAAACACGGCACTTGATACTTGAAGGTCTGTGTTAGTAGCTGTAAACATGTTATTTGTTACTTGATGGTCTGTGTTAGTAGCTGTAAACACGGCACTTGTTACTTGAAGGTCTGTGTTAGTGACTGTAAACACGGCACTTGTTACTTGAAAGTCTGTGTTAGTTACTGTAAACACGACACTTGTTACTTGAAGGTCTGTGTTAGTGACTGTAAACACGACACTTGTTACTTGAAGGTCTGTGTTAGTAGCTGTAAACACGGCACTTGTTACTTGATGGTCTGTGTTAGTGACTGTAAACACGGCACTTGTTACTTGATGGTCTGTGTTAGTAGCTGTAAACACGGCACTTGTTACTTGATTGTCTGTGTTAGTTGCTGTAAACACGGCACTTGATACTTGAAGGTCTGTATTAGTTGCTGTAAACACGGCACTTGATACTTGAAGGTCTGTGTTAGTGACTGTAAACACGGCACTTGTTACTTGAAGGTCTGTGAACAAGTGCCGTGTTTACAGTCACTAAACTTGATGGTCTGTGTTA
>NW_013695366.1:0-732 GCF_000517525.1 Limulus polyphemus | reverse complement strand
CTCTAATTATCAGAATACTTGTATAACGTGTCAAAATTTGACCAAATATAGAGTTGTTGTATTTCACCAATTGACTCTAATTATCAGAATACTTGTATAACGTGTCAAAATTTGACCAAATATAGAGTTGTTGTATTTCATCAATTGACTCTAATTATCAGAATACTTGTATAACGTGTCAAAATTTGACCAAATATAGAGTTGGTCAATTGGTGAAATACAATCTAATTATCAGAATACTTGTATAACGTGTCAAAATTTGACCAAATATAGAGGAGTTGTATTTCACCAATTGACTCTAATTATCAGAATACTTGTATAACGTGTCAAAGTTTGACCAAATATAGAGTTGTTGTATTTCACCAGTTGACTCTAATTATCAGAATACTTGTATAACGTGTCAAAATTTGACCAAATATAGAGGAGTTGTATTTCACTACTTGACTCTAACTATCAGAATACTTGTATAACGTGTCAAAATTTGACCAAATATAGAGTTGTTGTATTTCATCAATTGACTCTAACTATCAGAATACTTGTATAACGTGTCAAAATTTGACCAAATATAGAGTTGTTGTATTTCATCAATTGACTCTAACTATCAGAATACTTGTATAACATGTACAAAGTTTGACTAAATATAGAGTTGTTGTATTTCACCAATTGACTCTAATTATCAGAATACTTGTATAACGTGTCAAAGTTTGACCAAATATAGAGTTGTTGTATTTC
>NW_013695365.1:0-732 GCF_000517525.1 Limulus polyphemus | reverse complement strand
TTTTTCCAGGTGTATACATGTTTCAGTATACTGATAAAATTATAAAAAACTTTTATATATATACATGTTTCAGTATACTATTAAAATTATAAAAAACTTTGATATATATATGTTTCAGTATACATATCAAATTATGAAAAACTTTTATATATATACATGTTTCAGTATACTATTAAAATTATAAAAAATTTTGATATATATATGTTTCAGTATACATATCAAATTATGAAAAATTTTGATATATCCATGTTTATTATCCAATTTATTATAATGTTATGAGCATACTGGATCGTTTATCAAATTCTTTTATAAATCTATTACTATACTGAAACGTATTTTATCAGTATACTGAAATATCGTTATATGAAAATTTTTTATCATAAGTATACTGAAACATTTATATATCAAATTTTTTATAATTCTGTCAGTATACTGAAACATGTAATTTATCAGTATACTAAAACATACATATATATATCAAAATATTTTATAATTCTGTCAGTATACTGAAACATATATATATATATATCAAAATTTTTTATAATTTTATCAGCATACTGAAACGTTTATCAAAATTGTTTATAAATTTATTAATACACTGAAACATGTATATATCAGAATTGTTCGTATTTTTATCAGTATACTGAAACGTATATATATATATATATATATCCTAATTTTTTATAATTTGTAAGTATACTGAAGGGCCCGGCATGGGCAGGTGGTTAAGGC
>NW_013695364.1:0-732 GCF_000517525.1 Limulus polyphemus | reverse complement strand
AAGGATCTCAGTCTTGAAAAACGACACAAGTCACGTGTAACACAATATATCCATTCAACTGTCGCATATCACATGCAACTGAATAATAAACATGTTGCTATTTTACCTATAAATACATGTTGCTCAGCTCACCTGTGGATGTTTGTGTGATCAGATTGTTCAAACTGACGCCGAAAAACCGTCGATCTCGTACATTAAATGGATTATGGAGAGTTGCAGGAAGGAAGAATGGGCTTTGAAGACGACAGCTTTTTTTTAGAATTGAGACTACGCTGCAGGACTATTGTCAAGATGAACTGCTGTCAGATAAAGCTTTACCGGACTTAACTACGTGAACGGTAACGACGTGGTGAGGCCCCAGATAATTATATGTTCACTTTCACCTTTAAAGGTGTGTATTCTAACTTTTCTTTTATCAGAATGAAGTATTGAGATCAAAATCACACTTTTTGTTCTTATAGTAAGTCAGAGTTTTAAAAAAATGTTTTAATATTATATGGTTAGTGTCGAATCTCTGGTTCTGTGAAAAATAGTTGTTAGAACCTGTTATGTTCTAATGATTTAATTCATTAATCAGAGAGAGAGAGAACGTTGCAAGAGGAATGAAGAATCTGGTAAAACTGAAACAGGAGCTACAGAACAATGTAAAAAATTAACTGGAAATAAAAATAAGGCGAAGTGGATACAGGGATTCACTAGAATCTTAATCAGGTGGTAAGGATAAGGCTAATG
>NW_013695363.1:0-732 GCF_000517525.1 Limulus polyphemus | reverse complement strand
AATATACCATCAGGACAGGTTACCTTCCACTGAATACACCATCAGGACAGGCTACCTTCCACTGAATACACCATCAGGACAGGCTACCTTCCACTGAATACACCATAACGACTAGTTACCTCTCACTGAATACACCATAACGACTTGGCTACCTCTCACTGAATACACCATCAGGACATGCTACCTTCCACTGAATACACCATCAGGACAGGCTACCTTCCATTGAATATACCATCAGGACAGGTTACCTTCCACTGAATACACCATCAGGACAGGCTACCTTCCACTGAATATACCATCAGGACAGGCTACCTTCCACTGAACATACCATCAGAACAGGCTACCTTCCACTGAATATATCATCAGGACAGGCTACCTTCCACTGAACATACCATCAGGACAGGCTACCTTCCACTGACCATACCATCAGGACAGGCTACCTTTCACTGAACATACCATCAGGACAGGCTACCTTCCATTGAACATACCATCAGGACAGGCTACCTTCCACTGAACATATCATCAGGACAGGCTACCTTTCACTGAACATACCATCAGGACAGGCTACCTTTCACTGAACATACCATCAGGACAGGCTACCTTCCATTGAATATATCATCAGGACAGGCTACCTTTCACTGAACATACCATCAGGACAGGCTACCTTCCATTGAATATATCATCAGGACAGGCTACCTTTCACTGAACATACCATCAGGACAGGCTACCTTC
>NW_013695362.1:0-732 GCF_000517525.1 Limulus polyphemus | reverse complement strand
TTTGAACAGCTTATCTTATATAGCCAAAGTTTTCTTGTTTAGACCATATTTGTTTAAAGAAAGACTGGTATCATTATACAGTTTCTCGTGTTTTCTAGGCTTAACTTTCTTTGTACAACCATGTTTTATAAAAAATATATAAATGGTTCTAAGTACTAAACTTGGAATACATTTAAAACAAAATGTTGTCAAACTTGACGTCCCCTCTCCTCTCCCACTGGCTCATTGATAAGTCTACGGGGGGCCCATCACGCTAAAAACCGGGTTTCGATACCTGTGGTGGACATTGTGTAGCTTTGCGCTTAACAACAACCCAACCAAAACTGACGTGACTTTGATCACCCAGACAACGTGTGTCACCAGTTACATGAAGCAATTAATTATATTTTATTGGGAAGTTCATTAAAACTACTACATTTAAAAAGCTAGAGGTTCGATTACAGTTGAATGTGGTCACTTCTTATCTCAGTAATTTAGTTTCAAAATAAAGATACTTTTATATGGAGACCATAATACAATTGATTTTTATCATCACAAAACTGGTATCAAAAATGTATAATTAAATGAAGTATTATATATGAGATTTTCTTGTTAAAAACCAGTCTTGGTTAAACAATGATAAGTTTAACGTAATTAACTGTCTTGCTTAAGCTGAAACCTATTACATCACTTTCATTCTTTTGAAAAAGTTTTTTTCTTGTTAGATTCAGCGTGTAATTAAAATACTTTGTC
>NW_013695361.1:0-732 GCF_000517525.1 Limulus polyphemus | reverse complement strand
CTAAAGTTTCCGTTAATTCTTTTAGTCTGTTTACATCCAGTGTGACTTTATTCAACCTAGAGTTTCCGTTGATTCTTTTTGTCTGTTTACTTCCAGTGTGACTTTATTCAACCTAGAGTTTCCGTTGATTCTTTTAGTCTGTTTACACCCACTGTGACTTTATTCAACCTAAAGTTTCCGTTAATTCTTTTAGTCTGTTTACACCCAGTGTAACTTTATTCAACCTAGAGTTTCCGTTGATTCTTTTAGTCTGTTTACATCCAGTGTGACTTTACTCAACATAAAGTTTCCGTTAATTCTTTTAGTCTGTTTACACCCAGTGTAACTTTATTCAACCTAAAGTTTCCGTTGATTCTTTTACTCTGTTTACACTCAGTGTAACTTTACTCAACATAAAGTTTCCGTTAATTCTTTTAGTCTGTTTACAACCAGTGTGACTTTATTCAACCTAGAGTTTCCGTTGATTCTTTTATTCTGTTTACACCCAGTGTGACTTTATTCAACATACAGTTTCCGTTAATTCTTTTGTTCTGTTTACTTCCAGTGTGACTTTATTCAACCTAGAGTTTCTGTAGATTTCGTTTTCGTCTTTAACAAAAAATTAGATATTTCATCCTAGAATTCCACATTATGTTTTTGGAATTTCTAATCGTTATCGGTATTGGTGTTGGTCCACTTAAGTAACTCTCTAGTCTTACTATGATACAGTATAGTAAATAACACTTTAGCCTT
>NW_013695360.1:0-732 GCF_000517525.1 Limulus polyphemus | reverse complement strand
ACCCTACGTGTACAGGTGAGGGTAAAAGTGTGTATACCACGATACAGTACGTTGTACATTAAATTATATGCTACAGTCTTCAGCCATTCTAGAAAACAAAGTATTTATGATTTTATTTTTCAACTTTTGCTACAGATGATTTAACTACAGCTAGTTTTAGTAAAACACATTAAATATGCTCTCTATTTTTATTTGTGATGTTAGAAAAATGTGTAGGATCAAAAACCAATTAAAGACAAAAGTGCTGAATCCTGTAACCCGAGTGCTTTTGAAAGGTGGATTTTTCTTTATTAGGGGCAAACTAATGAAGAAAAGTCTTGCTTTGGAAAGCGTTAGGGTTTCTTACTTTCTTTATTTACAAATGAAGCTATTTACTTTATTAACTGTTAAAATGTCATATTTTAATTTAATACATCAGTAAAGTAGCAAATATTGTTTTTTTATTCAGGTGTTGGGTTTATATGTTGAGAATAATGAAGATTCTGGTTCTGAATTAACTTCTTCAACACGTTGGTTTAGTTTCCTCATCAAGACTGCCTTAGGTGTGAGTATCTAGTTTTTGTTTTAAAAACTAAAAAAAGTTCTGTTTGAAGTAGAAATTCAGGTTTCAGTATCTAAGGTGAGAAGAACACATATAGTTGTTTGTGTAGCTTTGATTGGGTAGAACACAGATAGTTGTTTGTGTAGCTTTGATCGGGTAGAACACAGATAGTTGTTTGTGTAGCTTTGATC
>NW_013695359.1:0-732 GCF_000517525.1 Limulus polyphemus | reverse complement strand
GACAGCAGGTAAGAATAAAGTAATAAATCTGGATGAAATATTATTTATTTCCTTAAATAATTATATAAGTGCACGTAGAATTATTGGTCACCTTTTCAATAACATTCAAAATGATCTTAACCAGCTGCTTTGTGACAAAATTACTTAAATCAGACTACGACAGTGAAATCTGGCACCGCAGTATTAGCTTACTCTTTAGAACTACAGCTACAAATACAAGTACGTCTTCACTCTAAACAGGATACTATATTGAATAAATTATAATTCGTAAGTGCCATAAAACAGGATATTAATTTCACTAATTAATCTGCAATGTTTTAACTTATTTTGTTGAACTGATTTTTACTACTTAAAGATGGCAGAATCCTGGAGTTTATAATCCTTTTTCTACTTTTACACAGCTTATCATACAGTTTAAGTGAATGTTGCTAATTAAACGGTGTGCAAAAAGCAATAGTTGTTCCATACATATACATAGTCCTATTATCCCTCTCTTAAACATACCATGGGACCCCAAAATAATTTTTGTCCCTTTTTTCTATTTAATATATTCAAATAATACATATCTTACTACTTGAATATTACCCCAAGCACTTATATCCTTTATTAGTTTTATTGGTTTCATTAATATATCATTCTGAAAATCCTAATAAATTGGATCTAACAAAAACATTTTTAAAACATTATTTCTCACTCAAGGATTATTCTTTGTTTAATTCCAAAGTTCGAAGT
>NW_013695358.1:0-732 GCF_000517525.1 Limulus polyphemus | reverse complement strand
ATAAATCCATTACTATCTTCTTAAAGTTACTGCTACATGGAGCTTAATCTGTATTACATAAATACCGTTACTGTTGTAGACCTAGAATGAGATTGATGATGACTAACAATGACGTTTGGTGGAGCTGAGGGTTAACAGTGTCTTACTGTGGGTTTACCGAGGACCTTCATAGAGATTGATGATGACGTTATTGACAATCTACCTCATACGACAACAATAGACTAATAATGTTCCCAAATATTTTTCTCTCGGCGGAGTAACATAAAGAGAAAAGTAAAAAACAACAAGAACAAAGACATTTAATTTAACGAAATAAATTTATATTATCTTAAGAAATAAATGAAAAGCTTCTTCTAACGTTTAGTTTTCTGATATATGAAGTGCGAGTTGAATGCTTTATATATGGTAATTAAATGGTTATTTAAAAGTGATTACTTTTATACACAGGTGGCGTCGATCAGAACACCTGCTGCAATTCTTTTTGTTTTTAGTTCCAAGTGATTGTTGTAGATGGCGCCAGTATTAGGGGCTTTGGAGCACTGTATTCAACTTGTGACGTTCTTAATTAAAAATAACTTTAGAATATGCGTGTGTTTATAAGGGAATCGCAAGTTATTATAGCTAACAATGAGATAAAAACTGGTTCATTGAAGGAGTTTCTACAGTGGAAAACAAACAAAAACAAAAAACTTTTCAAGTCATTGACTAACATTCACTGTTTCCCAAACGTCT
>NW_013695357.1:0-733 GCF_000517525.1 Limulus polyphemus | reverse complement strand
AAGAGGGGGGGGGGATAAAATAGACGAAGGATTAAAGTAGATTATTTAACTACTTAATCGGTTGAAAAGTTTCTAGGAGAAAGAAAACTTGGCAAGTTTGGAAGAATTATTTTTTTTTCTCGTACATTCCATTTTGTTCTCGAGTTTTCTCTGTCGTTTATTTTCATATTGGTAGTCTGTAGTTTGATTTGGATGTCGTTTCTCGTCATATTGCTCTTCAGCTCAATAAGCAAGTTTAATATTGACACATATTACACATTCCAATGTTTCTAAATAATTGGTTGAAAATACTGAGTTGTGAACTAAAGAAAGCGTTGTGTTTTTAGATCATAAATATGACCGAAAAATGTCTGTTCTACTTGAATTGTCGTGATACTTGAATTGTTATCTGGCGGTATTAAAATAAAGTAACAATAGAACTTAAGATGGAGAAGTTGTTGATTATTTTTGTTATATTCATAGAGAAGTCGAGTGAAGGAGAACACTGGAATATATCTGATAATTATTGTTGACTTCACTGTTTAGCCATCATCTTTTCTTTGTTGATCAGTGTATATCTGATAATTATTGTTGACTTCATTGTTCAGCCGTCATCTTTTCTTTGTTGATCAGTGTATATCTGATAATTATTGTTGACTTCACTGTTCAGCCGTCTTCTTTTCTTTGTTGATCAGTGTATATCTGATAATTATTGTTCACCTTACTACTCAGCCCTCCTGTATTTTCATCAGTG
>NW_013695356.1:0-733 GCF_000517525.1 Limulus polyphemus | reverse complement strand
AATCAAACGTGTAAAACGCAATAAGAAGCGTTAGAAAACTAATCAATCAAACAATCAATTCATTATCGACTTACTAATGTTTATTCTTCTTCTGTGGAAAAAGCCTTTCGTGTTCTAAACCAAAAGCTATCGACTAGCTGCCTTACCTTTAGTCTTTCACTTGAAATTGAGGATTGGCTAGTGCAGATACCTTTGTGTAGCTTTGTTAGAATATCCAAATAAAGCAAACAATAGTTACTTCTTTGATGGACAGGTACATTTAGGAACTATTATATCAAGTAATTCCTGCTAACGATGATATTTTGACAAATATTTGTTTTGTGAAACTCCTAATGTTGGGGTTTGGCCGAGCCTGGTAGTTTGGGTGCTCGGGTTCGAACCCTCATCGAACATGCTCGCCCTTTTAGCCGTAAGAGCGTTTTAACGTGACGGTCAATCCCACTATTCGTTGTAAAAGAATAGCCCAAGAGTATGCAGTGGATGGTGTTGAATATCTGCCCTCCCTCTAGTCTATCACTGCTAAATTAGGGTCAGTTGGGACAGACAGCTCTCAAGCAGCTTTGCGCGAAATTCACAACAAAAAAACTTAATGTTTGTTTTATGAAATCAGTTTACTATATTATTAACATCATTCTCTGATCTGTTTGTTAAATATAACATTTTAATGTTACTACACCCGCTTTGTTGTTGTTGCTGCTGCTTGAAAAAGGTTCCTATGATGACGTTTGGACAC
>NW_013695355.1:0-733 GCF_000517525.1 Limulus polyphemus | reverse complement strand
TGAACGTACCAATCTTTAAATACAGTGAACGCACCAATCTTTAAATCAGTGAACGCACCAATCTATAAATCAGTGAACGTACCAATCTTTAAATCAGTGAACGTACCAATCTATAAATCAGTGAACGCACCAATCTATAAATCAGTGAACGTACTAATCTTTAACTCAATGAACGTACCAATCTTTAATCTTCTTATTGGATTGTACGTTTCATTCAAAGTATTGTTAGAACAACAATACAATTCCAGTGAACAGACAGATTACAAGTATTCGAAACCTGGATTAAAAGAAGGATTGAGTTTCAATCGGAAAAAAATGATGCGATATATTTCACTTTTTATCAAAACGTTAATATCACCAAATATTAAAATTCGTAAGCTTCTTCAAAATCTTAAAAAACGTTTGGGAAAGTTTCTGCTTTTCTTTATCAGAGTGAATTGATTATTATAGTCATCCAAATTGTTAAAAAAAACACGAATTTCTATATTATATTCTCAATTTCATTTCCTAAGTGAAACTGAATTATTAATGTTCATACAAAGTTTAGTTTAACCTTTTAACGATGACTTAGGTTAGCCAACGAAAATTGTATACTGTTTAAACTGATGGTTGACAAACTTAAGTTTTCAGTACCATGTTCCTTTTCATGAAACTGATGGTTGACAAACTTAAGTTTTTATTATGTTCCTGTTCATGAAACTGATGGTTGACAAACTTAAGTTTTATTATTATG
>NW_013695354.1:0-733 GCF_000517525.1 Limulus polyphemus | reverse complement strand
GTAAAGTTAACATTAACTAAACTTTACTGTTAAACGTGAAGACATAAATACAACATACAGCTTCTGTAAAGTTAACATTAACTAAACTTTACTTGTTAAGAGTGAATTCATAGATACAGCACTACAGATTTTTTAGGGTTAACATTAGCTAAACTTTACTTTTTAAGAGTGAAGATATAAATACAACATAAACTTTTGTAAAGTTAACATTACTTTACTTGTTAAGAGTGAAGACATAAATGCAACATACAGTTTTTTTAGGGTTAACATTAACTACACTTTACTTGTTAAAAATGAACACATAAATACAACATAAGTTTTATAGAGTTAACATTAACTAAACTTTACTTGTTAAGAGTGAAGACATAAATACAACATAAACTTCTGTAGAGTTAACATTAGCTAAACTTTACTTGTTAAGAGTAAACCACTGTGGTTTACAGTATCCACCATGTCCTACATAACCATCCAGTATTCTCCACCACTATGTCCTACATAACCATTCAGTATCCTCCACCACAGTATCCTACATAACCATCCAGTATCCTCCACCACTGTGTCCTACATAACCATCCAGTATCCTCCACCACACTGTCCTACATAACCATCCAGTATCCTCCACCACACTGTCCTACATAACCATTCAGTATCCTCCACCACAGTGTCCTACATAACCATTCAGTATCCTCCACCACAGTGTCCTACATAACTATTCAGTATCCTCCACCACTGT
>NW_013695353.1:0-733 GCF_000517525.1 Limulus polyphemus | reverse complement strand
TAATGGGCCATGTTACACAATATAACACAAGCAATGGGCAATGTTACACAACATAACACAAATAATGGCCAATGTTACACAATATAACAAAATAATGGCCAATGTTACACAATATAACAAAATAATGGGACATGTTACACAATATAACACAAGTAATGGGCCATGTTACACAATATAACACAAGTAATGGCCAATGTTACACAATATAACACAAGTAATGGCCAATGTTACACAATAGTGGTTCACTCTAGCATTCAGAGAAGATTACTAGAAAGATTAGTTTCTCTCTCTCTCTGGGCCAGGCGTGACCTAGTAGTTAGCGTTTTCAGATTCTGAATCTGTGGATTCATGGTTCGCGACCTGCTGCCACGAAAACCCGCTCCGCATTTTGTGAACATGGGTGCGTTAAAAGAGTGATAGTCAAATCTCATTATTTGCTCAATCAAGAGTAGCCGAAGAGTTGGCGGTGGGTGCCGTTAACTACCAGTCTTTAATCTCTGAGTTCAATATTAGGAACTGCTGTGTATAGGTAGTCATGTGTAGCTTTAGGAAAAATACTGAAACGAACACTCTTTCTCTGTATTTCTGTTGTTCGAGGTTTCATACGTGCCCTAGAACTCGATGATAGAAGTTAGAGTCGAATGTTTTACACGCAGTTATTACAGACGATACAGTATACGACAGTTAAACAACACGACACGAACTGTATTTCTGTTGTTCGAGGTTTCACACG
>NW_013695352.1:0-733 GCF_000517525.1 Limulus polyphemus | reverse complement strand
CTATCGAAGTATATATATATATATATATATATATGTGTGTGTGTGTTAAGCTAATAAAAATACACATATACCTAAATATATGCAAAACGTATGTATGTGTTACAACAATTACGTACGAGCTCAGAATACAATCGTAATTTAGCTGTCCACTGAAGCATATATATAAGTATTTGTTTATTTTTATTTTTTTTGAATTACTTGAAACTTGTTTTCATTGTTTCCATATAAAAGCTTTGATCTTTTCCGGTGTCTTACATGTAGTTCTAGTACACGAAATAAGGCTGAGACCGATACTGTTAGGTCAGTTTGACCTTGGAGTCCACCACTCATTGTAGCATATTTCTAAAACAAGAAAGCAATTTGACAGGAGTATCTTTTAACATGGAAGGTTCTGGAACTGCCTGATGCGATCGAATGCGCTTGTTATGTGTCATATTACATATTTGAATATTGTTGTGATACAGTTTCTAAAGTTGGACATCATGACATACAACAAAATTACTTGTAATGTAGTTTTTAAAAGTTGGACATCATGGCATGGAAGACATCACTTGTAATGTAGTTTCTAAAGATGGACATCATGGCATGCAAGAAATCACTTGTAATGTAGTTTATAAAGTTGGACATCATGGCATACCGAAATCACTTGTAATGTAGTTTCTAAAGTTGGACATCATGGCATACCGAAATCACTTGTAATGTAGTTTCTAAAGTTGGACATCATGGCATACCG
>NW_013695351.1:0-733 GCF_000517525.1 Limulus polyphemus | reverse complement strand
AGATGAAAACACAATTGAATTGGGCCGTTGATCAGGTGGGTTTGTTGGAAGACGATAGGAGTAGTATAGAGATAAAAACATAATTGAATTGGGCCGTTGATCAGGTGAGTCAGCTGGGCTAGCCGGTCGGTGACAGGTATGCTCTTGATGGTATAAGGTCAAGGTGGCTTGTTTGTTTGTGTAGGTGTTATGTGAGTTTGTGTATTTACACCAGGAAGCCGGTGTTTCGGAAAGTTTAGAATTGTGCCGAGAGATTATTGTGTTTTTCTGTTCTGTTATAGTAAGTTGTAGCTAGGTCGGTGAGTCTATGGTTTATTGTTTTTAGTCTGCGGATATTGTTTAGGTAACATGTTGAGGTATAGTTGGGTAGAAGGGGGGCGATTCTGATTGCTTTGTATTGTATTGTTTCTAATTTTGTGTATAAGTGTTGTGGCATGTTGAAGGTGTTTGGGTTACCGTATTCTATGATTGGTCTTATGTACCTTTTGTAAATTAAGGTAAGGGATCGGGCCTCACATCCTTTTGCGCACACTCCTATTTTCTTGAGGTAGTTTATTCTTTGCGTGGCTTTTTTTGGGAGTGTTGTGTAGGTGTGCGTTCCATGTTAATTTATTATTGAGTTATACCTAGAAAATTGGTGTTGTTTGTGAACTTGATCTGGGTGTCGTTGAGCTTGAGTGTGGTGTTGTGTATTTTGGATTTATTTCTTCTAAGAATCTTCCTGAATATATTT
>NW_013695350.1:0-733 GCF_000517525.1 Limulus polyphemus | reverse complement strand
TACAGGGTGGCTCAAAGTAAATGAAAATCTATAACATGAACAGATGTTCCTACTAATAAAAACCTTTATCTAGTGAATGGTACGTCAAATTGTGAATTAAATGATCCGGTGTTCGAGATACGATACCATGAGGATGTTATAAAAGCGATAGACAATTTCGTTATTAGTTCGAAGAGCAGACCAGAGACCTTGTGGCGGCGGGTGCTGCAGGCTGGCTGCCTTACCTATGATCAATAGATAAAAAAAAACGGCTATACCTGAATTCTAGGAGTTTCGGTTTGGTATGGCCTGATGATTATTGCACTCAACACAGTATGCCGGTCACGGGATCAAAATCCATGAGGTCGGCAGTCCAGAATTAGAGAAGTTGGCCTATAGCCTTAGTAGCTTTACCAGAAACAAACCAAGGGATCTCTGACCGGGCCATTTAGCCCACGTCCGTATAAGGTACCTTTCAGACTGAAAATTCCAATTACTATCCATTAAATACACAAAAACGTAATTAAGAATAAAATAGGTCAGTTTTAAGGATAAAATAACAGTTCAGATCAAAGGAAATAGAAAAAACATATGACATTGTTTAATGCATCAGAATTCTTTGTCGTTTGAGTAACCATGTATATCCATGTATGCTTTACAACAGTGGTTCCAAACTTGTGGTCCCCGTACCCCTGGGGGTCCGCGAAGATAATAACATCTCATTAAACAAGTAAGTTTTTTAATTCTGCTGTTC
>NW_013695349.1:0-733 GCF_000517525.1 Limulus polyphemus | reverse complement strand
CGAGCATGTTTGGTGTGACGGGGATTCAAGATGGAGAGAGCGCAGGCAACTTAGTGTGTTGATTTGTGGCAAAATTAAAATTATATATAAAAATATTATTGTTACCGTGCTTAAATGGTATTTTCTTTCTTCCAAATAGCCTAAAACTGCTTCAATGAACATCCTAATTCGCAAAGTTTGCTAGGGCACGCTCTCTGCGTTATAAAATATAGTATTTGCCCAAATATAATGTGAACTTTATTTTTCCTCCAAATACCTCACGAAAAATTGACTGCGCATCACATTCGCGCACGTTCAGTTTTGTTAGGTATTTTACTAGAAGCTACCACCGAAAATCTTTAAAGGTTTCAAAAAATGTTGCATATCTAATGAAATGGATGATGACATGTTGTGGGAATCACAAGAGGAGGAAGCAAATCCAATGGTAGAGACAAATATAGCGATGACGAAGATATGTGTGAAGATGAATGATCAGTTTATTACCACATTTAAACTTTTCAATAAATTTTGCATAATTGACAAATAAAAAAAAATTAAATGAAATATTTCCAAAAAATTTTAATAGATCGATAATTATTTACCGTATTTAGAAACTATTCAATAGAACTGATGTGTAAAAAACAACAAATGTTCTTCAATCTAACCTTTCAAAATTGGGTACGTATTATAGGAGTAACGCAGTACAGCACTGAGAACGTTAGTTTTTAATAAGGCCTAACTTTAGGAGTAATGT
>NW_013695348.1:0-733 GCF_000517525.1 Limulus polyphemus | reverse complement strand
AAAAAGAAAAAACAAACAAATACACATCGTCAAATAGAGAACGATAAAACTAAAGTTTTTGAAAGGCGGGAAACATACATAAAACTCACAGAGAAAGAAAATAAATAATATCAATTTGTTGCAATAGAACAGTATAGCTTGGTCATGGGTTTTACTGTGTATTTACCAGTTTTAATATTAGATAAAGTTCTACATTTGAATTATCAATACATTATAGATTTCGAGCGATTTATTCAGGAGTCTATTCGTTCAGTTCTGATGTAATAACACGTATTGGAAGTGTAAAAACTAGTCTCTCACTAAACCTTAAAATATTCTAAATCTTTCAGGAAACGATCAGCAACTTTCCACTACTATAAATAAGACCTCGTGATTTCGTTTCTACACCAAAAAACTTTGGTCATAGTGACCATCTATATATTCAGTCTAAACCGTTCGCTAAATCAGGATCTAAAGACGAAATATCTTTACTCTTCATAGGAGACATGATACATTTGGAAAAACAGCTGAGTTACGATACTGAACACCAGGGACGATATAGCATACACTACTCCTGTTTTTATAAATCTCTATGGTTGTTTAATCACAGTAATGGATAGTTTCGTTTCTAACAAAAATCTATAAAAGAAACGGAGATTTATACTGTGATCATGAATACCAAGTACAGGAAATTGTCAGCAATAAAAATTGTCACGTAATATGAGTTCAACAGATGGCGCTGCTTTCTTAATTA
>NW_013695347.1:0-733 GCF_000517525.1 Limulus polyphemus | reverse complement strand
CCATTGTTGCAGTGTTGCCACTTCTACAGTTTTAAACGACAATGATAAAAACTGTTGAAAATGCAACAGCTGTTTCTCTACCGTGCGTGGGAGAGTTTGAAAATGTGCTACTATAAGTGGCTGTTGTAATATATTAGTAGACTGTATTATCATACATATTTAATTTAGTCCTGTAATTCACTTTTTGAAGTGTGTGGAGGGAGGGGAGAGAAGATGAGTAAGTGAGGAGTTGCTTTGGCAGGGTGGTGGTGCTGTGTTTTTTACATTTAAAAGATGGCAGCCCCTGTACGTAGGTGAGAAAGCTAACTATTATCCATTGTTGCAGTGTTGACCCAACTAAAGATCATTGCTACACTGTCGCCCCAGTTAAAGATCATTGTTGCAGTGTTGCCACAATTAAAGATCATTGTTGCTGTGTTGACCCAACTAAAAGATCATTGTTGCAGTGTTGCCCAGCTAAAGATCATTGTTGCTGTGTTGCCCCAGATAAAGATCATTGTTGCAGTGTTGACCCAACTAAAGATCATTGTTGCTGTGTTGCCCCAGCTAAAGATCATTGTTGCAGTGTTGCCCAATTAAAGATCATTGTTGCAGTGTTGCCCCAGCTAAAGACCCATTGTTGCAGTGTTGCCCAGCTAAAGATCATTGTTGCAGTGTTGCTCCAGATAAAGATCATTGTTGCAGTGTTGACCCAACTAAAGATCATTGCTACACTGTCGTCCCAGTTAAAGAT
>NW_013695346.1:0-733 GCF_000517525.1 Limulus polyphemus | reverse complement strand
CCCCGATAGTTGTTTTGGTAGTAATACACTTACTGTTCACACATGTTTGAAATCGTCAATGAAAGGACGTAATTCTCCGATAGTTGTTTTGGTAGTAATACACTTACTGTTCATACCTGTTTGAAATCGTCAATAAAAGGACGTAATTCCTTGATAGTTGTTTTGGTAGTAATACACTTACTGTTCACACATGTTTGAAATAGTCAATGAAAGAACGTAA
This sequence comes from Limulus polyphemus, assembly GCF_000517525.1. NCBI lineage: Eukaryota > Metazoa > Arthropoda > Merostomata > Xiphosura > Limulidae > Limulus > Limulus polyphemus. Next base: position 513 of record NW_013695346.1, on the reverse strand, counting down.
TTCCCCGATAGTTGTTTTGGTTGTAATACATTTACATTTCACACCTGTTTGAAATCGTCAATAAAAGGACGTAATTACCCGATATTTGTTTCGGTTGTAATACACTTACTGTTCACACCTGTTTGAAATAGTCAATGAAAAGACGTAATTCCCCGATAGTTGTTTTGGTAGTAATACACTTACTGTTCACACATGTTTGAAATAGTCAATGAAAGGACGTAATTCCCCGACAGTTGTTTTGGTAGTAATACACTTACTGTTCACACATGTTTGAAATAGTCAATGAAAGGACGTAATACCCCGATAGTTGTTTTGGTTGTAATACACTTACTGTTCACATCTGTTTGAAATCGTCAATGAAAGGACGTAATTCTCCGATAGTTGTTTTGGTAGTAATACACTTACTGTTCACACATGTTTGAAATAGTCAATGAAAGAACGTAATTCCCCGATAGTTGTTTTGGTTGTAATACATTTACTGTTCACACCTGTTTGAAATCGTCAATAAAAAGA
>NW_013695345.1:0-733 GCF_000517525.1 Limulus polyphemus | reverse complement strand
TTAGGGCACATAAGACTAAAATTCGAGGTTCGATCCTCGCGGTTGTCGCAGGCTTTTAACACTAAAATCAGGTTTCAATACCCGTGGTAGACACAGCACAGGCAGCTCATTGTGTAGCTTTGTTCTTAATAATAAACAAAACTAAAATATTTGTTTTTTGTTTATTTACTACAGAAATTTAAATTAATAAACTTTCTGTTTGGTGGCGCTCTTTTCACGCCGGTCATTTTTAAGATCTGCTGCTTAATAAACCCAGAATATCCAGTTTTTATTTGCGTCTCGAATATGGTAAATTTATTGTGAAAGGATACGTCGAATTTGCATAAATTTAAATAGAAAATTTTTAACCTGAATTATACATATATATTATGCACGATCATTGTGTTAAAGTAATAATTAAACAACAACAACAATAATCAAGGCCACATTCCAAAAACGAAAAATGAAGTACATGTTTTCCTTTGCACAGAATTGTGATAAAATTCTGCTTCATTGGAACCATCCTCTCGTTACAACGACCTACTTTTTATAGGGAAGGGGAATCGGCCCTGTTAAATTCCTCGGCGTCAGCGACACGCAATACGCCGTTAGACTTTTCGCATACCGAGATGACTCCGCTACTGCTATCGGCTCGGAATATAAAAACATACACATCTCCGTATAGATGTCGCCACCGCGGTCAAATATTTTGTGAATCAGAAAATGGGTTGTTAGCTTCTTAAATATGATGACA
>NW_013695344.1:0-733 GCF_000517525.1 Limulus polyphemus | reverse complement strand
GTTATCAGTTTCCATGTGACAACGTGGTTGAACAGTTCCAGGTAGAACGTCATCAGTTGTCACGTGGTTGAACAGTTCCAGGTAGAACGTCATCAGTTGTCACGTGGTTGAACAGTTCCAGGTAGAACGTCATCAGTTGTCACGTGGTTGAACAGTTCCAGGTAGAACGTCATCAGTTGTCACGTGGTAACGTTGTTGAAAAGTTCCAGGTAGAACGTCATCAGTTGTCACGTGGTAACGTGGTTGAACAGTTCCAGGTAGAACGTCATCAGTTGTCACGTGGTTGAACATTTACAGTATGTACAACACCTTCATGTAGTTAAATCTACCATAATTTAACTACGAGTGCGATAGAAAAGTGGCAGTCAATTCCGTTATTTTGATCCAAGAGCCGGGCAAAGTCTTTGTGTTGGCTAGCGCTGCTGATTTGTACCCCTTCTTCTGGTCAGCAATTTTAGAATAGGGACGGTTATGCCTGAGCCGCTAGGTGTCTCTGACCAGATGTTTAAAATACTAATACCAGTAACTTCGTTTTTACAGTTTCTTACTCGACGATAGGTAAATGAAAATAGCTGCGCTTATAGTGTCCTACCACTTGAAATGTTGACTGATGAAAAACTGTTCTACCACTTGAAATATTGACTGATGAAAAACTGTTCTACCACTTGAAATATTGTCTGATGAAAAACTGTTCTACCACTTGAAATATTGACTGATGAAAAACTTTTCTACC
>NW_013695343.1:0-733 GCF_000517525.1 Limulus polyphemus | reverse complement strand
GACTGTGAAGGGTAGCTATCTTAGCACATGGTCAGTTTGACTGTGAAGGGTAGCTAGCTTAGCACATGGTCAGTTTGACTGTGAAGGGTAGCTAGCTTAGCACAAGAACTGACCATGTGCTAAGATAGCTACCCTTCACAGTCGAACTGACCGTGTGCTAAGCTAGCTACCCTTCACAGTCAAACTGACCGGGCTGTGAAGGGTAGCTATCTTAGCACAAGTGTTAAGTCAATCTTAATTTAAAAAGAAATATTTGAAAAATTCTCAGTCTTCGAAACATGAAAAATATATAATTAAAAGCAAAAAAGCTAAAATATGAACTTCCTATCTTTTGGATTTGCTGGAATATCAATAAATTTGTCAAACCTACCAGAAAATCCCCCACTCTTTCTCTGATTTTTAACATTGTTTTAAAATTAGCTTTGTATAACTGATGGAAGTGCTTATACCTAATGTAAAAAGCATATTTTCCTGTACATAAGATACAAGTTTAGTTTTTCTGCTGTGTATGATTAGTTAGTAGATTTACTTGGTTCGTTGTGATCATATTGGTGCTCTGAATGCTAAAGGAATTTTTAAACCTGTTTATAGCTTACTGAAATAAGTTATAGTAGTTTTTAGATGTTGTTCTAGTGACTAGTGTAATATTTTTAAACCTGTTCATAGCTTACTGAAATAAGTTATAGTAGTTTTTAGATGTTCTAGTGACTAATGTAATATTTTTAAACATTAT
>NW_013695342.1:0-733 GCF_000517525.1 Limulus polyphemus | reverse complement strand
ACTATCACTAGGTTTTGTTAATCTTACCGTTAAAATACCTGTAACATGATGACTTACTATCACAGGTTTTGTTAATCTTACCGTTAAAATACCTGTAACATGATGACTTACTATCACAGGTTTTGTTAATCTTACCGTTAAAATACTTGTAACATCATGACTTACTATCACAGGTTTTGTTAATCTTACCGTTAAAATACCTGTAACATGATGACTTACTATCACAGGTTTTGTTAATCTTACCGCTTAAATAGTTGAGTCACCGAAGTGTTAAAGTTTGTTCGTTTTTTTAAGTGAATAATTATAGAATGAGCCCAGAATTTTAGCGTTATAAGACCTCAAGCTTACCGCTTTGTTACAGACGGGGCGAATGACAATGAAAAACACGTATAAGAAAAGGGCCAGTACACGTCATGACTTTATTTTTACACTGTAACTTTACTTTTAATCTCCAGGTTATTTTAGAATCACAGTAATCTGAAATACCAATCTTCTAAATGTTTTTTCATCACAACTTGATAATGTTGTATTATTAGGAACTGTATGAAAGATGACCAACAACTACCGCATGAAAATGTTAAAAGTAACAACCGACTGTGTGAATATACTGTTAAAGATTAGAAACAACCGAGTGTGTGAATATACTGTTAAAGATTAGCAACAACCGATTGTGTGAACATATTGTTAAAGATTAGTAACAACCGATCTTGTGAACATATTGTTAAAGATTAGC
>NW_013695341.1:0-733 GCF_000517525.1 Limulus polyphemus | reverse complement strand
ATGATATTCACACGTACAAAAGTTATGATAAGAATGATTCTCACTTGATATTTACACGTACAAAAGTTATGATAAGAATGATTCGCACTTGATATTCTCACGTACAAAGTTATGATAAGAATGATTCTCACTTGATATTCACACGTACAAAAGTTATGATAAGAGTGATTCTCACTTGATATTCACACGTACAAAAGTTATGATAAGAATGATTCTCACTTGATATTCACACGTACAAAAGTTATGATAAGAATGATTCTCACTTGATATTCACACGTACAAAAGTTATGATAATGACTCTCACCTGATATTCACACGTACAAAAGTTGATAAGAATGATTCTCACTTGATATTCACACGTACAGAAGTTATGATAAGAATGATTCTCACTTGATATTCACACGTACAAAAGTTATGATAATGACTCTCACCTGATATTCACACGTACAAAAGTTGATAAGAATGATTCTCGCCTGATATTCACACGTACAGAAGTTATGATGAGAATGACTCTCTCCTGATATTCACACGTACAAAAGTTATGATGAGAATGACTCTCACTTGATATTCACACGTACAGAAGTTATGATAAGAATGATTCTCACTTGATATTCACACGTACAAAAGTTATGATAATGATTCTCACTTGATATTCACACATACAAAAGTTATGATAATGATTCTCACTTGATATTCACACATACAAAAGTTATGATAAGAATGATTCTCACTT
>NW_013695340.1:0-733 GCF_000517525.1 Limulus polyphemus | reverse complement strand
ATATATATATATATATATATATATATATATATATATATACCTCCTCTCACATAAAAGCTAGAATCCCATAATGAGTAGGTGGAGGGACTGGTGCAACATAGAAGTAAGGGATTCCCTATGCAAAGCACCCTCAGGTAATTGAACAAATGTACTCAGGAATTGAATGAAAGAATACATGAGGGGACTGCACCACTTCTGGAACAGATATGCCCTTTGCCCTTGAAGAAATGAGATGTCCTAAAACGGGTGGCATGAAGAACCAACTACTAATAAAAGCCTAGAAAATAGTGGAACAAGACTCTCTCCAACCCCAACTGGACAGACGAGATTCCACGTCCTGTCCTGGACAGAGCCAAAGAATCAATTGAGTATACACATTGTAACATGGCCAGGACAAGCAGAACGTTAACAATATATATATATATAAACAAAGCCAGATTGCAAGTAAACAGAGTGCCATACTGCAAGCAACTAGAATTATAATGAGAAAGTAAGCAAACAGCAATCACTGGACAAACTTCTACATCAACCATAGGAGGTAAGAAGTATGCCAAACTGAACCAAAAGATATGGGGCAGTATGTGGGACATCTGCTCAACTGTAGGAACTGGATATCATATGTCCCACAACTTGCATTACAAGATAGACAAAAGTCCTCTGAATCCAAATGTAGGAGCAGGGAAAAGTCACCCTGCAACCAGAATCACTGATGGAGAGAGGGGGCATTTACCAA
>NW_013695339.1:0-733 GCF_000517525.1 Limulus polyphemus | reverse complement strand
TCATAACCATTATTTTTATTGAACAGCCGACAAGAGGGAAGGCAACTGGCTGACAGTGCCCACCACCAACTTTGCTTGTTTCTTTTGCTCGTACTACCATGCTTTGAGGAACACTCTACCAATTGACTAAGCCTAAGAATTCTTGAAGAAAACAAAAAGTTATTTTTTATTAAATTTCCTATTTTTCAACTCTATATTCTGATCATTTTGCTACAGTTAGTTTTTGGTAGACGAAATAGGAGATATAGTTTCTATACTCCATAAAACCAACTTAAAAAAAACGGTTATTGTCTTACCATTTACCCTACTTGAAATCCTGCTGAACACTTGCATTGTCAGAGTCAGGTCTTCATGGTGAGCTATGGAAAGAAAGGAACATTCAGAAGAAGAACGACATACTTTGTAGCCAGCCACACCTTCTTAACCCTGTCGAGGCATACGGGAATAACACATTAAGTGCATTTCTTACTTTACATTATCACCATTTTCCCCGTCTTTTGCCAAATCAAACACACGAAACCGATCAATACGTTTATCCAGTACAATGTTTTCACTTGTCTGCAAATGTTATTTAACAACTGTCTCCTTATTGCTGGTTCAGTTTGATTACACGCTTTATGTGGGTCTGGCTAAGCCAAAAAAAGATGCTTACTACACCCAAATTAACAATAGCATTTTAACCTTAAAATTCCTCAGCTAAACTTTTTATACTCCATATTACTTGTCTGTCCAT
>NW_013695338.1:0-733 GCF_000517525.1 Limulus polyphemus | reverse complement strand
CCAAAATGCTATATTAATTTCTTACAACCTAATATAATAGTTTTCTCATATCTTCTAAATAAGTAGAAATATCAACTTCAGGTATTGGGTCTTTAAAATCACTGATATCTTCTTCTAGCTGATCTTCCACTGCCAGCCTTGCCTGATATTGAAATATTAAAAAGGAGGAATTAAATTTTGATATTTTATGCTTACTAGTACTTATTCCACTTTCCATAGCTGTCAATAATTTGTACTAGTTGATCTTTTCTTGATGAACCAGTTTGCTAAGTGATCTCTTAATAATTCCATTTGTCCTTTTACAGAGGCCATTTGTGTGTGGGTGGTACACAAAAGGTATTGCATGTTAAATTCCTAATATTTGAAAAATGTATTGGTTTATCTGGAAAAAAAAATATGCACACACACATATGTATACACACATACACAAATTAAATGAATAATTATATTCAACAACACCTTTATTACATAAATCATCATACCTTGTTAATGAACTGTCAACATTCATTGGATTTCCATAGTTGTCAGAGGAAGGTAAAAGGATAATTTATTCTGAAGCTTGTGGATTATTAGAATTTTATATTTTTCTCATTTCTTCCATAGTTATTAGAATAACTTAAAATAACATTGATATTTACTAAAAATGCATTTTTGATGTTATACTTCAAACAATACACAAACTATTTGTTTGTTTGTTTTGAATTTCGCGCAAAGCTACACAAGGGCTATCTGC
>NW_013695337.1:0-733 GCF_000517525.1 Limulus polyphemus | reverse complement strand
ACTATAGTGTTCTACATGTTTCTCTAGTATTATGATTGTATTAACAACTTGTCATCTACTATAGTGTTCTACATGTTTTTCTAGTGTTATGATTGTATTAACAACTGGTCATCTACTATAGTGTCCAACATGTTTCTCTAGTATTATGATTGTATAACAACTGGTCATCTACTATAGTGTCCAACATGTTTCTCTAGTATTATGATTGTATTAACAACTGGTCATCACCTGACCATGTCAACAGATACAATTTTTAAATGTGCTGAAACAGAAAGTGTCTAAAAAAATGTCGTGCAGGACCGAGTATTTGTTGGAGGTCAAAACTTTCAATTTCTCTGTCCCCTAAAAGTTACCTCTAAAATTAACTTTTGATCGGACCCTATCGGCTTTTTAAACTGAGATGTAAACTATTTATACATCTCATTGTTTGTGGAACCAACAACAAATAAACAACTTTAAATAAATACCCTAAATATTCGAATTCATCCCATTGATTGCCGTAGGAGCCCCCAATATACTTTACATAAAAAGTCAGTGATTTTTACCCAGTTTATTTGGCCAGTATTTGAAACTCACTTAACGTGTTATTTAGATAGATCAGTTTCAGGGTTGTGATCGGTGATCATATTGAAACTTAACATCTTATGTAGATAGATCAGTTTAAGGGTTATGATCGGTGATCATGTTGAAACTTAATATCTTATTTCGATAGATCAGTTTAAGGGTTGTGATC
>NW_013695336.1:0-733 GCF_000517525.1 Limulus polyphemus | reverse complement strand
TTTAACTAAAGTGTTAGTTTCATGCAACAATAAAACTAATATCCATTAGGAAAATAATTTTAATTTCATAAAAGAATTAAATTACCATTTTCCTAAACTACAGTTATTTAACGCAATCAATAAACATGTATATTATCCACTAATACTTTTAAACTCATAAATTGTTTTCTATAAAATGTTATCCAGTGCAACCAATGACAATTTTTTACGTATTAAAAATGAATTCATCAATACTATTGACCTTGTTGATGTATTATATATGGGACATGTCTATTCATTGTATTTTTTTGTGTTCTTTTTTACACCTAAAGCCATTCAGTAACACTACGAGCATTGTGTACACTTTTCTATACAAAACGTCATCACTAATATTATGGACTGTTTTCTCTGCAACAAAGTGTCATCCAATAAGACTATTAACCATACAGACTGCTTTTTATACAGTAAAATGTCATTCAATAAGACTATTAACCATACAGACTGCTTTTTATACAGTAAAATGTCATTCAATAAAACTATTAACCTTACAGACTGCTTTTTATACAGTAAAATATCATACAATAAAACTATTAGCCTTATAGACTGCTTTTTATACAGTAAAATGTCATCCAATGAAACTATTAACCTTATAGACTGCTTTTTGCTTTTTATACAGTAACATGTCATACAATAAAACTATTAACCTTACAGACTGCTTTTTATACAGTAAAATGTCATCCAATAAAACTATTAA
>NW_013695335.1:0-733 GCF_000517525.1 Limulus polyphemus | reverse complement strand
TGTGTGATACAGTTAGTTTATATGAGCTAGTTGGGCTGTCACAAAAATAAATTTTTCATCTTTTATCAGTTTGTTTATGACTGTCGTTATAAGTTACTTAATGCATTCATATTTGAATAAGCTCAGATTAGAAAACCCGTATTTGTTTAACATAATATAAAATATTAGTTGATAAACTTAAACAAAGTATGTGAAAAAGCATTAAGATTTATATTTGAAAAATCTTAAGTTGTGTGTAAATACACTACAACCATAGGTTGTGTATAAACAAAACACACTATAACCATAGGTTGTGTATAAACAAAACACACTATAACCATAGGTTGTTTATATACAAAACACACTATAACCATAGGTTGTGTATAAACAAAACACTATAACCATAGGTTGTGTATAAACAAAACACACTATAACCATAGGTTGTGTATAAACAAAACACACTATAACCATAGGCTTGTGTATAAACAAAACACACTATAACCATAGGTTGTTTATATACAAAACACACTATAACCATAGGTTGTGTATAAATATACAATAACAATAGGTTGTGTATATACAAAACACACTATAACCATAGGTTGTGTATAAACAAAACACACTATAACCATAGGTTGTTTATATACAAAACACACTATAACCATAGGTTGTGTATAAACAAAACACACTACAACCATAGGTTGTTTATATACAAAACACACTATAACCATAGGTTGTTTATATACAAAACACA
>NW_013695334.1:0-733 GCF_000517525.1 Limulus polyphemus | reverse complement strand
AAAAATATATATGGTAAAAAAATCTTCTGAATAAACATTTAGAACGATATATATATGGTTAAAAACCTCTGATTATACATTCACAACGATATATATACCTATATATGGTAAATAAAACTTATGATTAAAAACTCACATCGATATATATATATATATATATAATAATTAAAAACTTTTGTTTAAACATACAGAACGATATGTATATCTATATACGACAAATAAAACTTCTGATTACAAATTTATAACGATATATATATATGGTAAATAAAAACTTCATATTAAACATTTACAATGATATGTATATGTATATATGGTGTACAAAAACTTCTGATTAAATATTTACAACGATATATATATATATGTTTGTGTGTGTTAAAAAAACTTCTGATTATACATTTCCAACGATATATATATATATATGGTCAATAAAACTTCTGATTAATTTATTAATTAATTAAAACCGGTGTACGGTCTTCGCCTCAGGTACGCAGGAAGCCTCGACATACGTCGTCAACTCACAGTCGATGTCTCACCGAAGGAACCTCGTCCGTGTTCGGGGAGGTGTTCCCCAGAGGCGTTAGATATTGCCGTTGAGGTCGGGTCCGTGAAAATTTTTGGATAGTCGGTAATGTTCGAACGGCCACAACCCCGTTTAACTGGCTGTCATAATATAAAAGGGAAACCCCTTCTCCAACATCGAGGTACGGTCTACGCCTCAGGTACGTGGAAAGCC
>NW_013695333.1:0-733 GCF_000517525.1 Limulus polyphemus | reverse complement strand
TAGCTCAATTAATGTGGTCCATACCATGTTATTCTGGAATATTGTTCTATTCTATTTTTTCATGAACAGTTCTTTGAAAGCTTTAAATTATTATTGTTCTTGCAAAAAAAAAAAAGAAGAGAGAAAGAAAACAAAAGAAGGAAAACGTATATTCCTTGTTATATTAAAATAACTGCTTTCACCCAGTGTACACTGTTTCCTGGTCCTGGCATGAAAATGATACTTTTATACACATTTAGAAATTCCAACGGCTTATGTATGATTTTACATTGAACGACCTACTGCAGGTCTTGAGTTCCTTTGAGAGTTGGGTAATAAGACGCCCCACCTCACGGCTAAAACTTCATTTAGTGTGTAGATAACTCATCAGCATCACTGTTAAATTTTTAATGTCCCACATAATATCTTTAAACCACAGTTTGATCATAAATAATATACAATAAATTAGATAAGATTTTTCACTTCTGAGTTAAAAGAAGAAATAAAAGCATTTCAAAAGATAAAAATGTGACCAGATAATTTCAATACTTTCTCAAGCATTCTAATTTTCTGGTTACGTGCTTGCATGTTTGAATTTAGGGGAAATATTTTGTTGTTTTAAGTTCACGAAACGTAAAACACGTTGGACAGCTGGGTTAGTGTTTACATCAAGAGTCGTTTACGTAATAGAGATAATGTAAAAAAAAGTGAAGGAAGATATATCCACTTAATGTCTTTTTTACGTGATGAATCG
>NW_013695332.1:0-733 GCF_000517525.1 Limulus polyphemus | reverse complement strand
AAAGTATTAACATGAGACGAGGGGGGGTCACTTCACTACAGAGCTTCAAAGCATGAAAAGTATTACCATGAGACGGGGGGGGGGTCGACTTCACTACAGAGCTTCAAGCATGAAAAGTATTACCATGAGACGGGGGGGGGTCACTTCACTGCGTTAGTGACAACAACTGTAGGTAGACATACAAAATATTTCGGTATTGTTGAGTCGTTAAAGAAGTGGCCGAAAGCTCTAGCACATTGAAGAGATAAACAACAAAAAACAAGATGGAATACTCAACAGCCGCGGCTGTAATGAGATCTCAAATCGGTCAAGAGATGTAGCTATGAGCTGAAAGTTTGTACTTGAAAACAAAAAAAACAACTCAGAGCCATTCTATCAGCCGCTGTACCGCAGATAAAGAAGGGGGGGGGTGATATAAAATTTTCAAGATGTTTTCAGTTTACGTTGCCCTTTAGGCTAGATAAACACCGGATGTGAAATAAACAGATAAACAGTCCTGATTTTTTTTTTTAATGCGTCGTAAATCTGTACTCTAAATACTTCTCTTTTCTCGTTCTGTTACACCAGGGGTGTATCGGGTTACTATTATTTACACCCTTGTTTCATACACCTACAGCACAGTATCCGATTAGTTTTTGCGACAGTAACAGTGGATTAAATATTGGAAAAGTTATCCGAACAGAAACCAAAGTTTTTCAGTATTAGTAGTCTTAGTTTCTGTTTCGTTAGCTTG
>NW_013695331.1:0-733 GCF_000517525.1 Limulus polyphemus | reverse complement strand
TTGGTTTACTCTACAGATATTTTATTGTTACTATCATTAAAGTGTATATCAGATATTAAATTGCGCATTGTACTATCGTTAGTGGTGTATATCAGATATTAAATTGTGCATTGTACTATCGTTAGTGGTGTATATCAGATATTAAACTGTAGAGAATTACACGACAGATATTGGTTGATTTGAAGTGAGAAAATTTCACTATCGGTAACCGAGTATTTTCAAGTAATTTAATATAATTAATACTTGAAACCGTCGATATTTGGTAAAACTCCATAATCACAGAATTGAGAAAAAAAAGTACGTTTTCAAATATTTCATTAATTACTACAATAGTTTCGTCATTCAACGACCAAATCAGCTCGCCTCAGGGTGATATGCTACTTCCGGTCTTTTAGTTAAATCAGCTAGCCTCAGGGTGATAGGGTACTTCCGATCCTTTAGTTAAATCAGCTAGCCTCAGGGTGATAGGATACTTCCGATCCTTTAGTTAAATCAGCTAGCCTCAGGGTGATAGGGTACTTCCGGTCCTTTAGTTATATCAGCTAGCCTCAGGGTGATAGGGTACTTCCGGTCCTTTAGTTAAATCAGCTTGCCTCAGGGTGATAGGGTACTTCCGATCCTTTAGTTAAATCAGCTAACCTCAGGGTGATATGTTACTTTCGGTCCTTTAGTTAAATCAGCTAGCCTCAGGGTGATAGGGTACTTCCGGTCCTTAGTTAAAATCAGCTAGCCT
>NW_013695330.1:0-733 GCF_000517525.1 Limulus polyphemus | reverse complement strand
GGGAGCTATGTTTGGGTATTACGAGAAACTCGGTTTGGGAGCTATGTTTGGGTATTACGAGAAACTCGGTTTGGGAGCTATGTTTGGGGATTCTATATTTTAACCCACAATTCCTACGTGAAGTTCAACTTGTATCTTTATTTATGTTTTAATTTGTAATAAGATCACGAAGTAAGGAGAAGAAGACTGTCTTTTCTCTGATAAAATTGGAGCATTTCATGTCTTGAAGGGTTTAATGCAGTCACTGTTTCTTTCTTCTAGTTTAACGACTTGGAGATGTTGACTAGTTGGCTTTCTTCTAGTTTAACGAGTTGGAGATGTTGACTAGCTGTCTTTCTACTAGTTTAACGAGTTGGAGATGTTGACTAGCTGACTTTCTTCTAGTTTAACGAGTTGGAGATGTTGACTAGTTGTCTTTCTTCTAGTTTAACGAGTTGGAGATGTTGACTAGTTGTCTTTCTTCTAGTTTAACGAGTTGGAGATGTTGACTAGCTGACTTTCTTCTAGTTTAACGACTTGGAGATGTTGACTAGTTGTCTTTCTTCTAGTTTAACGAGTTGGAGATGTTGACTAGCTGACTTTCTTCTAGTTTAACGACTTGGAGATGTTGACTAGTTGTCTTTCGTCTAGTTTAACGAGTTGGAGATGTTGATTTTCTTCTAGTTTAACGAGTTGGAGATGTTGATTTCTTCTAGTTTAACGAGTTGGAGATGTTGACTAGTTGACTTTCTTC
>NW_013695329.1:0-733 GCF_000517525.1 Limulus polyphemus | reverse complement strand
TCAGTGTTACAGACATGTTTCAAGTAATGTCAGTGTTAGAGATTGTTATCCAAGATAAAACATGTTTCAAGTAATGTCAGTGTTAGAGATTGTTATCCAAGATAAAAACATGTTTCGGGCAATGTCAGGGTGAGATATTGTTACCCAAGATAAAAACATGTTTCGGGCAATGTCAGGGTTAGATATTGTTACCCAAGATAAAAACATGTTTCGGGCAATTTCAGGGTTAGATATTGTTACCCAAAGGAAATTTACGAGTTCAATACCTCTTCTCTGCCAGTTTTTAATTCCTCTTCTTCTGCAAAGAGAGAAAGAATACATGAAATTTGATTTTGTACATGAAAATGGAAAAATTTTCATAATTTGTAGCAACTAAAAAAGCCCTTAGTATCGTGAGATATATTATAAGGATTTATTTTATACGTTGAAGTCAAATCTATAAAAAAAGATGGTACTTCGTTACCATTTATTTGTGACAGCACGTTGGTCTGTTAGTATGTAGAGTTCCCCTTTTTTCTTCTTCTCAAAATGTCCACATGTTTAACCTACTATTATGTTTTTAACGTACAGCCATAATATATCCATCTAAAAAATTATTTGAGCATGCTCTGTACTATTTTTGATATGTTTCAGAAACACGATGTTAATAAATCACTCTTGACTGTTTCAGAGACTTATGTTTCATTCAGTGTCACACTATATTTCATTTGGTTACATATGTTTGTTTGTTTTG
>NW_013695328.1:0-733 GCF_000517525.1 Limulus polyphemus | reverse complement strand
AAAAAGAAAGGCAAAAGTGTTAATCTGATTTCCATAAGAAACACCTGTGGTACCGCGCTTAATTATTATAGTACCAGATCCATCACATAAGTAGGACTTGCACGAAACAAGCACAGATGTGTAACGTAAGTAAAAAACAAGAACATTCTGGCCTTGAGATTCGTAAAGTAAGTCGAAATTGACATATCTTATGGTCAGTTACTAACCTACAAAATTAGTAGCCAGCACGCAAACCAGTCTATCAAGCAAGCTCGAGATTTCACGCAAGGCCATAGCAGGCACGAGCATGAGCAATTGATCGGTGTCATTCGGATCAATAATTTACCCCCCCTCTCTCTCTTTCTCGCTGAGAGATCCCTAGTTTCTGTGCTATAGACACCTTTGCATTAGATGGGGAATTAACGCGCGAGCACCACTGACCGTTGAGGCTTGCAGTAAAAGCTTTCACCGATATCTCAGAACTGTGCTGGAGATAAGGCAAAGTAAGATGGGCAGATTGACGTGCCGGTGCAGCGTCGGGTTCGACTACAAGCTCAGGCCGAGTATAGCATGGACACACCCGAGTAGACAGAAGACAACAACACGACAAGCAACTTTGGACAATATAAACCTGTTCATGAACTGTGACTACTCAACTCACCAGCTAGCAGAAAATACCTATTTCATTAAAGTTTTATTACAATAAATCTTATATGGCTCGTGCATAAAAGTAATAATAATTAATACAGATTGG
>NW_013695327.1:0-733 GCF_000517525.1 Limulus polyphemus | reverse complement strand
ATCAAAACTAATATTCAATTAATAGTTACTCCATTTCTCACCGATACTAATTACACAATGTGGGGGACCTTCACTTCCATTTCTCTTCTCCACAAATTGTGTGATTTATAAGTTAACATAAGATTAGCACCTATAAAGAAACACACAGATATAAAAACGAACCGGTCGGCCGTTAAGGAACCAGGACAACTGAGCTGCTGGTTTCGATGGATTTGAAGCGCAGGTCACGTTCATTTCGTCGCCTATCTTGTACATGGATTCCAGCCCCATGATGGTAGGTTTCTCTTTTGGCAATACTGAAACCAGCATACAAATAGTAAGAAATAACTTCAGATTCCTAAAAACAAAAGAGCAATAATAATGCACTGGGAAATGAACTATCTGTACAGTGTACCAATAAGACATTGTTGGTTTGATAAGAAATGTGAGCATTTCCAGAGAACTTGTTACAAATGACCACGTAAAGAAGATCAAAGAAAAAGTAAATGTTTTTAAAGTGTGTCAAGAAAAGGAACAAAAGAAAATTCTGGTTTTAAGGAGAAGAAACGGTCCTTGATTGAGTGTGTCTGGTGCATGGGAAAACAGTCCTTGATTGAAATGGTCTGATGCATGGGAGAAACAGTCCTTGATTGAGTGTGTCTGATGCATGGATGAAACAGTCCTTGATTGAGTGTATCTGGTGCATGGATGAAACAGTCCTTGATTGAGTGTGTCTGGTGCATGGGAGAAACAG
>NW_013695326.1:0-733 GCF_000517525.1 Limulus polyphemus | reverse complement strand
TTAATAATAGTCTACTCTAATTCTGATGTGAATAAATGAAAATTATACTGTACCAACTTATTCTAGTTAACCCGAAACAGTTTCCGTTCAAGCAGTTTGATGATATAAAGAGCGTCTCAACCATAACTATGCATGTCGTATTCCAGCTGGTCTAAATATCCCTAGTATTGGGCATTTTGTGTGTGTGGAATTAGATTAGACAGACAAGACTTGACCCATTATTTTATGTTGTTTTGTTTTCGTTAAGTTCTTTCGTTCATACCAATACAGCTGTTTAAGTCTTTTCATTTGTTAAGGCTTTATTTATTTACGGTCTTTGTGTAGACTTAATACTTACCTGTTAAATTCAGTTTTACCGAGATATCCCAATGTAAAAATGCGTTATATTTTTCTTGTAGAAAAAGTGGAATATTAATCCTTGTTTAATATGTATTACCACGAATTTACTCAAATCTGTGCAGTATAATTGGTTGGTTGGCGTTTTTTGGCGCAAACCAACTAGGCTATCTGCACCAAACAACCGGTAAACACAGTAAAAGTAAATTGTAGTACAATGTAAAAATAAGTTGAGTTAAAATCTAAATATGTCCAAAATTCAGTAAAAGATGTAAATACAATTAAAAAGGCCAACTATACTTAAAAAATTAAAAATACAATCAAGTTGAACAGTGTCACCGTCGCCGATGACACTGTCCAACGTCAAGGGGTAAACCCTGACAAAACCAACAAATTG
>NW_013695325.1:0-733 GCF_000517525.1 Limulus polyphemus | reverse complement strand
AAATCAGGTTTCGATAGCAGTGGCGGGCAGAACACAGATGTACCGGTTTGTAGCTTTGCTCTGAAATCTCTATTGTCAGACCATTTCAGGTCTCTATTGTCAGACCATTTCAGGACTCTATTGTCAGACCATTTCAGGACTCTATTGTCAGACCATTTCAGGACTCTATTGTCAGACCATTTCAGGACTCTATTGTCAGACCATTTCAGGACTCTATGTTCGTATTTAAATACGTTAAATCTTAAAATACTTTCATCAATAATCGTCCTCTTAATCAATAGCCTCAAACCGGAGTTTATGACTGAAGTTATGAATGTTGGCGGTTACTAAAACGTTCTAGAAATATTATTATCATAGAAAAATACAAAATAAGCTTAATACTTATTGTTCACTAAGTATAGTAAATAAAAATAGGATTTTTTTACCTATTTTAAAACGTCACATTTCCCGACATTCAAAGGAAGAAGTTTGAAAGATGAGACAAACTCTTTCTGATAACTTTCAGATTCATATGAATTGATTTCATTGTTACCTGAAATGGTCTGACAATAGAGTCCTGAAATGGTCTGACAATAGAGTTCTGAAATGGTCTGACAATAGAGTCCTAAAATGGTCTGACAATAGAGTTCTGAAATGGTCTGACAATATGGTCCTAAAATGGTCTGACAATAGAGTCCTGAAATGGTCTGACAATAGAGTTCTGAAATGGTCTGACAATATGGTCCTAAAATGG
>NW_013695324.1:0-733 GCF_000517525.1 Limulus polyphemus | reverse complement strand
TACTCGTTATTGTTTACCAACTGTAAGACGACTAATACTACTTGTTATTGTTTACCAACTGTAAGACGACTAATACTACTTGTTATTGTTTACCAACTGTAAGACGACTAATACTACTGGTTATTGTTTACCAACTGTAAGACGACTAATAGTACTGGTTATTGTTTACCAACTGTAAGACGACTAATAGTACTGGTTATTGTTTACCAACTGTAAGACGACTAATAGTACTGGTTATTGTTTACCAACTGTAAGACGACTAATAGTACTGGTTATTGTTTACCAACTGTAAGACGACTAATAGTACTTTTTTAGTCGTCTTACAGTTGGTAAACAATAACCTTATGTACATCAACTCTACTGTAGAACTACAGGTAGTCTGAGGTACAACAACGTATGTACAAAACGTTAAAATTATGTATATTAACTCTACTGTGGAACTACAGGTAGTCTGAGGTACAACAACATATGGACAAAACGTTAAAATTATGTATATCAACTCCACTGTGGAACTACAGGTTGTCTGAGGTACAACAACATATGGACAAAACGTTAAAATTATGTATATCAACTCTACTGTGGAACTACAGGTAGTCTGAGGTACAACAACGTATGTACAAAACGTTAAAATTATGTATATCAACTCCACTGTGGAACTACAGGTAGTCTGAGGTACAACAACATATGGACAAAACGTTAAAATTATGTATATCAACTCTACTGTGGAACTACA
>NW_013695323.1:0-733 GCF_000517525.1 Limulus polyphemus | reverse complement strand
GTTTCCAGGTTTAAGATTTACTGTAGATTTATTGATAAGATTCTTAGTGAACAGTCGTTTCTGGGTTTGTTGAAGGATTATAAGTGATAATGTTTAGGAATTTGAATATTCCAAGTTCCTTTGGGTAGCGATTGTTATACAGTCCAGACATGAAATTCATTCTTCAAAAAGGTTAGTTTTGAAATGTTGTTATTAACATCCATTTTCTTTTCTCGAACTTTAAAGCTACACATGTTTTATTTATTCATAGAGTAGGAACACAGAGTTCACTGTTTTTATAGCTACTGTATAAACAAAATCACGTATAAAAGTGATGCCGTACACGTGGCAAATTGGTCAATGTACGATCGCTTGTGTGATTTACCGCACGCTGTGATATATATATATATATATAAGAATAGAGAAAGCGGGAAAAAAGGTTAAAGACCTTATATATATATATATATACCAACAATACAGCACATACGTTTTCATGAGATTACACGAGCTGACAAAATGAAAATCAACAAATTTGCCAGGATGGCAGTAGATAAAGTCGTAACTGAGTGACAATATCTGACTGGAGAGAGTTGTTTGTTTGTTTTTCAGCAATATCACAAATACGCATCGCTATTGTTCATAGACCTGTAGCTGAAGGCGGCTTGATTTTGGTTTTTTGTATCTAATTTTCTAGTTACCCACTTTCACAACCTAATAACCGCAATACACTTCACATCATCATCAGCACAACGTG
>NW_013695322.1:0-733 GCF_000517525.1 Limulus polyphemus | reverse complement strand
CAAATTATTAAATAACTATTGGGAATTTTGATGAAAGAATATCCATTTTGGAAGAATTATATCAAGGGCATCCATCAAAATTCCCAAGAAAGAATATCCATTTTGAAAGTCTTACATCAAGGGCATCATTGTATTGAAATATAAATTGTTTTTCCTCACGTTTTCTTCCAAATTTTGAAAAGGGCTATAGCCTTTGCGTTTTCGGTGAAAATATGATTTTTTTGAGAAATGGAAAAATTAAAAAAGCACTCGCCAAATTAAAAGAAAAATATTGGATACTGCTTATTTCGTAGGTAAACTGGGTTAGTGAAAGTTCAATTTTTTTAGATTTTCACGGAACATAATACTGTTCGTTTATGCTATAATGTCTCAATTTTTCTCTTTATTCTGGGTTAGTGAAAGTTCAATTTTTTTAGATTTTCATTTTTTTAATAATCTTATTTTTAAAGCTCTTCTTTCTTTACAATATAACTGAAGATAAAAAAAACAATAATAATTTGGAAGATAGCCGAAATTTTGAGATGCCCTTGATATAATTCTTCCAAAATGGATATTCTTTCATCAAAATTCCCAATAGTTATTTAATAATTTGTTGGGGAATTTTGATGAAAGAATATCCATTTTGAAAGTCTTACATCAAGGGTTTCCTCATATTTCAATACAATGATGGAAAAAATTGAAAATTTGGAAGAAAAGAAAAATATTGGATACTGCTTATTTCGTAGGTAAACTA
>NW_013695321.1:0-733 GCF_000517525.1 Limulus polyphemus | reverse complement strand
GACCTCGCTGACGCAACAATACCATCTACATTGGGTGGGCCTACAGAATGTTCTTTTTGTGAAATGGTAAACACAAACACACAATGTTTATTTAGCATTGCACAGAAGTTGAAAGCATAATACACAAACCCAACCATATTTCTAGTCATTTCCTATGTGGTTCTTCAGGTACGTCGTCTAATAAAAAGAATCCATTTCCATTCAAAACAACAGAAATTATCATCTTTCACATGAGAGATGGCATCATTAGGTTGTCAATGTTCTGCAAATAACGTTGTTCAGTATTTTACGATAATAATTATCTGGGTGTTCTCTGTTTTTAAAGGCAGTTATTGGTTTGCTTCACATACTGCCTGAAAAGTGTAACTTGATCATTTCATCCAACTCTTTCGTTTGTCGTCACATGCAGTAATTATGAAGGTAGAAATGTCGTCAAATTCAATGTTGTCTAGACAGCCTGTTCTTCTTAATATTCACAGATTAATATTATGATATATCAGCCAATTAACCATGATTTATTAAATAGTGAAAAAACAACTATGTTTAATGTATTAACCACCAAATTTATCAAGAAAAAAATCTGAAAACGCTCTTCCAATTGTATTTCAGTGATGTAAATGTTACAAGTTTTGTGAAGTTTTGGATTTATTAATCATGCAAAAGCATGAAATAAAGGCTTTATTCAACTTCCCCAAACCATACTGCAGATATTAATATATCAGAAAAGAAAATG
>NW_013695320.1:0-733 GCF_000517525.1 Limulus polyphemus | reverse complement strand
TATACAATAATCTCTATAATGTAAAAACGTATACAGTAATCTCTATAACCTAAAAACATATACAGTAATCTCTATAACGTAAAAACATATACAATAATCTCTATAACGTAAATCATATACAATAATCTCTATAACGTAAAAACGTATACAATAATCTCTATAACGTAAAAACATATACAATAATCTCTATAACGTAAAAACATATACAGTAATCTCTATAACGTAAAAACATATACAGTAATCTCTATAACGTAAAAACATATACAGTTAGAGATTATTGTATATGTTTTTACGTTATAGAGATTATTGTATATGTTTTTACGTTATAGAGATTACTGTATATGTTTTTACGTTATAGAGATTACTGTATATGTTTTTACGTTATAGAGATTATTGTATATGTTTTTACGTTATAGAGATTACTGTATATGTTTTTACGTTATAGAGATTATTGTATATGTTTTTACGTTATAGAGATTATTGTATATGTTTTTACGTTATAGAGATTTAACGTAAAAACATATACAGTAATCTCTATAACCTAAAAACATATACAATAATCTCTATAACGTAAAAACATATACAGTAATCTCTATAACGTAAAAACATATACAGTAATCTCTATAACCTAAAACATATACAGTAATCTCTATAACCTAAAAACATATACAGTAATCTCTATAACGTAAAAACATATACAATAATCTCTATAATGTAAAACTTATACAGTAAT
>NW_013695319.1:0-734 GCF_000517525.1 Limulus polyphemus | reverse complement strand
AAGATGTCGTCATCTCGAGGCTTCATTGATATGACATTTTCAATGTTTACCTTTTTCAATATATTTAACAAAAAATGTACAAAATAGAAAAGTTTTTCGCTTACCTTCACCTGCCATTAGTTTTCAAATAAAGCTTCACAATTCCAAAATGTTTTAATTTTCCTGTAATGACAGAGAGTGTAAAAGTAATAAATGTTTCCTGCTTATTTTCATAATACTTTTCTCTATGTATAACGGACAACACTTACCAGCATATTCGATGGTTAAGAATTTTTTTTTTTAAAATCCTGCTTATTCAACTTTTTTTCCTATAGCAGTTAACAATAGATTCATCGGGTTACCGTTTAATAATTTTACTTGTGGTGCCCCCTTTAATATTAGAACGACAACAATAACATGGATAGCATATTCTATTCTATTTTACCTTTATTTTTTATTCACGTTTTTTTCCTATAGCAGTTAACAATAGATTCATCGGGTTACCGTCTAATAATTTTACTTGTGGTGCCCCCTTTAATATTAGAACGACAACAATAACATGGATAGCATATTCTATTATATTTTACCTTTATTTTTTATTCACGTTTATTGCATATTTGCAACAGTTTAACGAATTACTACAATATACCGTTCACCTTACCTTTATATTATTTTAGAGTGTTTCAAATCTCATATTCCCCTCCCTCTCAAAACAAGGGGCTATCTGTGCTCTGGCCACCACGGGTATCGAAACC
>NW_013695318.1:0-734 GCF_000517525.1 Limulus polyphemus | reverse complement strand
TCCTTTTTATTAGCTATATTTTTGTGCGCCAGCAATACCAAGAATGGGGCGCGCGTATACCTGATTCGATTACTCATCAGGATCTCTACCAACCTATTCTCAAATATAAATTCTTCTAAGCAGGATTAGAGTAAATTAATCTATGAAACCTTGGGAATGGTCAATATGTCAATCGAAAGGGTTTGATATCTTAAGTCCAAAAACGTAATTTGACTTCAAATCGGTCAAGAGATGACCGAACTATGAGCTAAAGGTTTGTACTTGGAAAAAACAACAACAACAACAAAAAGAAACACAGAGCCATTCTATGACCCGCTATGCCGCGGCTAAAAATATAACTGTTACACATATATAATAATTCAATATGTAGCTGTAAGATACCACACACATTACAACAAAAAAACGCACTAGCCGTTAAAAGTTAGTAAGTGGTTAGCTAAACCCTAGTTATTAAGAGTTAGTAAGTGGTTAGTTAGCTAAACCCTAGTTATTAAGAGTTAGTAAGTGGTTAGTTAGCTAAACTCTAGTCCTTAAGAGTTAGTAAGTGATTAGTTAGCTAAACTCTAGTGCTTAAGAGTTAGTAAGTGATTAGTTAGCTAAACCCTAGTTATTAAGAGTTAGTAAGTGGTTAGTTAGCTAAACTCTAGTCCTTAAGAGTTAGTAAGTGGTTAGCTAAACCCCAGTCGTTAAGAGTTAGTAAGTGGTTAGTTAGCTAAACTCTAGTCCTTAAGGGT
>NW_013695317.1:0-734 GCF_000517525.1 Limulus polyphemus | reverse complement strand
AAAATAAAAGTGTGTTGTTACTGAGGAAGAGCTAAATACTTTAATGCAAGAAATCCTAATTTTTTGCTTTATTTCATAATTTTTCTTGGGGTACGATAATAATAATAATAATAAAAAATATTCCGGGCACTTAGGATTTATCAAATGTATTTATTACTTGTTTGTTATACAGTAATACTAATTCAAGTTCTAATGCGTTTTCTCCGTTTCGAACGTTTACATTTTCAAGAAGCGTTTAGCCACCTAGTGGCAGGCAGTGTGAATTGTTAGTAAATGTTGTAGTTCAGCGCCAGTCAATAATGGAACGAGAGATCGTGTTGATCTTCTAATCACGCATGAGCAGTTCGGTACCAGTATAATGCGGGTGTTTTTGATCGAATGTATATTCTACTTTTACCTCTTGATATTGCCTTTGTTCTTGGCCTAAGAATAAACTGGAAACCCTGTATAACTATATGTTTCTTAATAAGCTAAAGCTACTTTATATATATATATATAATGATTCTTTATTTGCATTAAACTTATTTTTATTATAGACAAAAAGACATCGAAGACAGTGCCACCTGTACGGGCTGGTACGTAGTGAAAGAATATGACAACACATTAACGTTATAGATGCCTTTCACGGCCATCAAACATGCACGAGCGACACAAACCTCTATTAGACTTCGTATAGAACTGATAAACATCCTATGGTGCTTTATCGAGACTATATATATATATATATATAGTCA
>NW_013695316.1:0-734 GCF_000517525.1 Limulus polyphemus | reverse complement strand
ATTATTTATTGATTTTAGCGTTTTACTAGTTTATTATTTGGAAATGGGGTCAGATCGTTACAGATGATTACTATGCATCGTTAATCAACAATTTGCATCAAGAGATCAAAGAAAAGAGAAGAGGATTGGACAAAATAAGCGTGTGCTCTTCTATCAGGACAATTCTCCAACTCCCAAATCGCGTATTGCTTTGAACACTATCCATGATGCTGGCTTTGAATTACACAACCAACCCCATTATTCACCAGACTTAGCTCCAAGTGACTTTTTTCTCTTCCCTAACCTTAACATTTTTCTGAAAGGTCGAATATTTCAGAGTAATGATGGTCTCGTACATATCATCCAGTCATGGATTGAAGACGAAGAAGAAGAGTTTTTCAGAAGGACATAAAGACCTTAGAACACAACTGTACAGATCAGAACGGCATAAAGGCCTTAGAACACAACTGTATAGATCAGAACGGCATAAAGGCCTTAGAACACAACTGCATAGATCAGAACGGCATAAAGGCCTTAGAACACAACTGTACAGATCAGAACGGCATAAAGGCTTTAGAACACAACTGTATAGATCAGAACGGCATAAAGGCCTTAGAACACAACTGCATAGATCAGAACGGCATAAAGGCCTTAGAACACAACTGTACATATCAGAACGGTATAAAGGCCTTAGAACACAACTGCATAGATCAGAACGGCATAAAGGCCTTAGAACACAACTATATATATCAGAA
>NW_013695315.1:0-734 GCF_000517525.1 Limulus polyphemus | reverse complement strand
GAGTGAGTGGATCTACCAGCAGGTACAAATATGGAGTGCACGTGTGGAGTGATATGGGTAAATAACTGGTTATAGAAGTAAGATTCAACTCGTAAAACAGACCAGTTTCTTTGTTTTTAAAATAATTGTTGTTGACGTTTGCTTTAAAGTAAGATTTACTTAAGTACACAAAAACTATCTTCCCTCTATAAAAACAATATTATGCTTTATTTATCTTCGAGTCATTTCATATCATGATTACTTTAAATAGTCCTAATATATATTTTTAAGCTACGTAGCATATAGTTTTCTTAGAAAAAGTTACTTAATTTTTTGTCATTATTTTGGTATGATGCCAAACGATTTGAGATTTAAGGTATGCAACAAACATTTCACCAAAATGACGTCAGAAAGTATCTTAAATGTCTCGGGGATGATATCATGAAAACACCAATTTTAATTAAGATAGAGAGATAATCAAATACTTAATAAGTTATGCTTTATATACAGTTGCACTTGTTTTGCAACGCTTTTCACACAACAGAAGGTAAAGTTTAGTTAATCAAATGTCCAGCAGAGGGATTAAGAGCGCTGAATGAGTCTTATCTCAGCTCAGAACGAATACTTGTATTTATTCTTAACTATAAGTCTTGGGAAAATATAACTTTTACTACATCTCTAGTGTTTAGTAGTTATCTGCTCAGGGCGGGTATTGAAACACGATTTTTAGGGTTATAATTCCTCAAATTTACAGC
>NW_013695314.1:0-734 GCF_000517525.1 Limulus polyphemus | reverse complement strand
GGTAAATACTACAGTGATTGAGTTTTGGTAAATACTACAGTGATTGAGTTTTGTTAAATACCACAGTGATTGAGTTTTGGTAAATACCACAGTGATTGAGTTTTGGTAAATACCACAGTGATTGAGTTTTGGTAAGTACCACAGTGATTGAGTTTTGGTAAATACTACAGTGATTGAGTTTTGGTAAATACCACAGTGATTGAGTTTTGGTAAGTACTATATTGATGGAGTTTTGGTAAATACCACAGTGATTGAGTTTTGGTAAATACTACAGTGATTGAGTTTTGGTAAATACCACAGTGACTGAGTTTTGGTAAGTACTAAAAACTCAATCACTGTGGTATTTACCAAAACTCCATCAATAAAAACTCAATCACTGTAGTATTTACCAAAACTCAATCAATGTAGTATTTACCAAAACTCAATCACTGTGGTATTTACGAAAACTCAATCACTGTAGTATTTACCAAAACTCAATCACTGTAGTATTTACCAAAACTGAATCACTGTAGTATTTACCAAAACTCAATCACTGTGGTATTTACCAAAACTCAATCACTGTAGTATTTACCAAAACTCCATCAATGTAGTATTTACCAAAACTCCATCAATGTAGTATTTACCAAAACTGAATCACTGTAGTATTTACCGGTAAATACTACAGTGATGGAGTTTTGGTAAATACTACAGTGATTGAGTTTTGGTAAATACTACAGTGATGGAGTTTTGGTAAA
>NW_013695313.1:0-734 GCF_000517525.1 Limulus polyphemus | reverse complement strand
GTTATTATCTACATAAACTATACAAACCTCAATATATTATATATATAACTTTCATACACTCCAGGTTATTAATTATATAAACTACATACACTCCAGGTTATTATCTATATAAACTACATGTACGGCAGGTTATTATCCACATAAACTATACAAACCTCAATATATTATATATAAACTACATACACATCAGGTTATAATCTATATAAACTACATACACTCCAGGTTATTATCTATATAAACTACATGTACTCCAGGTCATTATCTACCTAAATTATTTAAGCTTCAGGTTATAATCTGTAGAAACTACATACGCTTCAGGTTATAATCTATATAAACTACATACCGCTTCAGGTTATAATCTATATAAACCACATACACTTCAGGTTATAATCTATATAAACTTTAGGTTATAAACTATATGAAACTACATACACTTCAGGTTATAAACTACATACATTTCACGTTATTATCCATATAAACTTCAGGTTATCATCTATATAAAACAACATACACTTCAGGTTATAAACTACATGTACTTCAGGTTATTATCTATATAAACTTCAGGTTATCATCTATATAAAACTACATACACTTCAGGTTATAAACTACATACACTTCACGTTATTATCCATATAAACTTCAGGTTATCATATATATAAAACTACACACACTTCAGGTTATAAACTACATACATTTCACGTTATTATCTATATAAACTTCAGGTTATCATCTAT
>NW_013695312.1:0-734 GCF_000517525.1 Limulus polyphemus | reverse complement strand
CTGATCTGTGTACTCGTCACTACTTGAAACAACTGATCTGTGTACTTGTCACTACTTGAAACAATGGATCTGTGTACTCGTCACTACTTGAAATTATTAGCATTCCTGACCTGAAAGTGTCAACAAAAAAATTATAATCAAGGGTTCTGAACGTTACAATAATTTTTCCTAAGCAATCTTATTAAGAGAAATATTCGTCATAATACCGTTTTATTCTAGTTTTGTATGCTTGATTGTACTTGTTACAGTTTGTCATATATGTAATCTAATGAACTCAGAAATCATGCATATTAAACTTTTTTCAACAGTTTTTTTTTTTTTTCCATGTTGAACAGTCAAGAAGAATTTGGAGAATTTGCTTCCTTTCCACCAGTGACTTTATCAAGTTTAGTACTTCGTGGTGAAGAGGGCAGAACTTTTGATTCATCACTTTCTCTTGACTCACATTTCATTGTAACACAAGATAATCTAAACCATCAATCTTCCCAAGTAACAACTAGTCTACATCTTACGTCTGGTCTAGGAACAATCTCGTCTGAACTAACCAACAGCCAGCCTCCTCAACCAGGACTTGGAATGATCATACCTTCAGCATTTCCAGGCAGCTTAAGGATCCAGAAATCTGGAGTAACCAACAGCCAGCCTTCTCAATCAGGAAAAGGAATGGTGACACCTCCAGCATTTCCAGGCAGCTTAGAGATCCAGAAATCTGGAGTAACCAACAGCCAGCTCCC
>NW_013695311.1:0-734 GCF_000517525.1 Limulus polyphemus | reverse complement strand
GCTTAATTACAAATAAACAAACAAATAAACAAACAAAACTCAAAACAAACGAAAAGTTTCGTGAAGCTAATATAAACTTCAATTTTCCCATAAATATTTCTACATTCACTTGAGACTGAAGTTGGTTTGCGAAAATAAGATACTAACAAAGCCCAAAGTAAGTATTATATTTATATGGTATAGCCTTTGATGAACAATACAGAAAAAAGATGTTTTCACGAACCAGTCAAGCCTAGGTTAGTTATATGCTGTACATTTTCATTAGCACCTTTTGAGATTTTATCAGAAGGGAAGAATCGATAAAGAGGGGCGATCTCTAATTTTCATAATCTTTATGTCTGGACTTTTTTTTTCTTTTTTCTTTTTACAGAAAAAAGGGGAATTACTTACTAACAAGAATATTGGCGTAATTTGTTTTATTTATACAAATTAGTAGGTTAGCTGTCTTTTTATGGTAGCTGGAATATATATATAGTCAAATGGTAATTTTATCTAACTGTTTCGTAATTTCAAGCTAAATAATAAAATAATTATATTGGTTCAAATGAAATTCTTTTGCGAATAGATGAACTAACGCATTATGTTGTAGGTCTTAGTAAACTGACTGGTAGTAAGTTAACTTCAGTTGTTTCGTTTGAAATGGAGGGTCCAAATCTTTATGTACTTAGTATATAGATAGCGTGCTGTTGTATGTGTTCTATTGTTTGTTTTGAATTTCGCACAAAGCTATACGA
>NW_013695310.1:0-734 GCF_000517525.1 Limulus polyphemus | reverse complement strand
GAATTTTACAAATAACATGAGAAACGAACCCTCACCCAAGCCCGGCACGAACGTGGGTCCAGTTCCGCGGGTAGGGCCGAGAACCGAGGCCAGACCATGGCCCGTCCAGGCCTCTAACTTGAAGTTATGACTAGTATTCTATGACAACAAAAAATATACGTTTTATTATAGTTCTTAATTTATTAAATAATATGATTAAACTTTACCATAAATTAACGTACGTTGATGGGTTCTCTAACACGTATAAAGATGATATCAACAGGTAATTTGTCTATCAACTGTTTTCATGACAAGTGACGAAGCATGCCTACTTTCAATTTGTCCATTATATTAACATCTTATGATATTCGTCAATATATATTTATTAAATCACCATTTTTGATTTTTTTACAGATTTATATTTAAAAATAAAAAACACGTATTATTTTGTTTATTCACTTTAGATAGCTTGGCCTGACATGGCCTTATGGTTAGGGTTACGAGTTCAAATCTGCCACCGAACATGTTCACCCTTTCAACCGTGGAGGCATTATATTGTGACGGTCAATCCCACTTTTCATTGGTAAAAGATTAATCCAAAAATTGGCGGTGGGTGGTGTTGACTAGCTGCCCTCCCTCTAGTCTATCACTGATAAGTTAGGGACGGCTAGTGTAAATAGCCCTCGTGTAGCTTTGCGCGGAACTGAAAAACAACAACAAATAAATTAGATATCTTTCATTGAGCAGAACACAGA
>NW_013695309.1:0-734 GCF_000517525.1 Limulus polyphemus | reverse complement strand
AAAAGACTGGTACATTGTTAGTAAAAATGAAGGGATATAAAAAACTAATACATTGTTAGTAAAAATGAAGGGATATGCCAGTCTTTTATACCCCTTTATTTTTAGTAACAATGTACAGTCTTTTATACCTCTTCATTTTTACTAACAATGGACCAGTCTTTTATACTCCTTCATTTTTACTAACAATATAGCAGTCTTTTATACCCCTTCATTTTTACTAACAATGCACCAGTCTTTTATACCCCTTTATTTTCACTAACAATGCTCCAGTCCTTTATACCCCTTCATTTTTACTAACAATGCACCAGTCTTTTATACCCCTTCATTTTTGCTAACAATGTACCGGTCTTTCATACCCCTTCATTTTTACCAACAATGTTCCAGTCTTTTACACCCCTTCATTTTTACTAACAATATATCAGACTTTTACATTGTTACCAGAAATAAAGGGGTATATAAGACTGGTACATTGTTAGTGAAAATGAAGGGGTATAAAAGACTGGTATATTGTTACTAAAAATAAAAAGGTATAAAAGACTGGTACATTGTTAGTGAAAATGAAGGGGTATAAAAGACTGGTATATTGTTAGTAAAAATGAAGGAGTATAAAAGACTGGTGCATTGTTAGTAAAAATGAAGAGGTATAAAAGACTGGAACATTGTTGGTAAAAATGAAGGGGTATAAAAGTCTGGTATATTGTTAGCAAAAATGAAGGGGTATAAAAGACTGGTGC
>NW_013695308.1:0-734 GCF_000517525.1 Limulus polyphemus | reverse complement strand
AGTTACTTGTTTCAACAGAGTAGCAGTTTTTTTCTGTCTCTGTGAAGATGCTCAGTTACTTGTTTCAACAGAGTAGCAGTTTTTTTTCTGTCTCTGTGAAGATGCTCATGTTTGCAAAATCAAGTAGTAAATGGATTTGTAAATTCTCTGGAATATTATAAAATAATTCAAAATTTACTAAAATGCGCGTATAGATTGACCCGTGAATTACAGGTATTTACAAACCTTTATTGCTACTGAGATAACATACTCGGTTTTTGTGGAGATTAACGAATAATTTCTGGTATTTCTCATGATATTTTTCAGGTTCACTTAATAATTTCTGGTATTTCTCATGATATTTTTCAGGTTCCTTTAACAATTTCTGGCATTTCTCATGATATTTTTCAGGTTCATTTAACAATTTCTGGCATTTCTCATGAGTACTTTTCAGGTTTCTTTAACAATTTCTCGCATTTCACATGATATTTTTCAGGTTCATTTAATAATTTCTGGCATTTCACATGATATTTTTCAGGTTCATTTAACAATTTCTAACATTTGTCATGATACTTTCAGGTTGATTTAATAATTTCTGGTATTTCAAATCATATTTTTCAGGTTCATTTGAAAGAGCTTTTATTGAAGTAAAAACGTCATCTTAGGCTAATTTGTTTCTATTTACTCACAAAGAAATTATATGTCAAAGTATCAGTTGATGTCTTGTATCTGAAAAGAAGTTCAAACAAGTAATT
>NW_013695307.1:0-734 GCF_000517525.1 Limulus polyphemus | reverse complement strand
CCTTCAATCTTCTTTCTCTATGGAGTTATAAGCGAGAAAATCAGAATAACTTGTTAATCCCCTCTTTCACAAATTACCAATAATTATCTGTGACATTCTATATTATTTTTATCCAATAGAATGGCATAGTTTAATCCATTAAATGATGTTTAAAGCTACATCGTTTTCAGTACAGTGTATTGTTAGTTTTGTCTTCAGTTTGTAAGTTTATCTCACAGTGTTCAGATGAAGTAGCTAAGGAAAATATTTTAAGCTCTTCTTCTCTTAGATACAAAGCCAGTTAAATTATACAAGTTATAGGATATTGTTTCTTCTCTGCAGGTTATCATTCTATGTTCTTATATATATACAATATTTAAGCAAATAAAAATTATTTTATGCACTAGTACTAAAATTATAAATAAATTAGGCTTATATTTCATCATAAGTTGATGGCAAAAAACAAGAGGTCAAACATAAATACCTAGTTTTTCACGTATATATTTCAAGTTATTTTAACAAAAAATAACTAAATTGTAAAATTTCGAAACTTATCACGTTGCATAAGGTTATATTAAGCACAATTATACAAATAGATGTTAGACAAACTGTGAAAATATGTACTTTAGAAATTGTAAATAAGCAGTCAACAATTTTATATACATATCTATCCCTTACCTGATGTACCAGTTATGTCTTGAATTTCCAGGTAATAAATGAGACTCATCTTTCCTAGCCGAAAAGATATTGAACAC
>NW_013695306.1:0-734 GCF_000517525.1 Limulus polyphemus | reverse complement strand
ATCATGAAAAACTTAAAAAACATAAAAAACTTTGAAAAAGTAGGAATAAAAATTATTCCAAGACTGAGCTATGCTTAGCTAAACAAACCTATTGTAGCTGTTGGCATGGCCCAGGGTTGGTGGGATCAGGTAATAACCACCCTATGTCATGCCTATTAGTCATGTATATGTATCATCTTACCAAGTTTGGTTGAGATTAGTCCAAATACTGTGGAGTAGTTTGTGGACAAGTAGTCAAACAAAAATTTATTACCTTTATAAATTTAGATTTATGCAGCTTCTAGATATTTCTTAACTTCTTTATTGCCTCTTTTAAGAAATTTCATTATTAGTAATTATATATATATAAAACAGTGCTAAATTATTGTTTATCTATTAACCCTGTCATGACAAGTGAATACATTTCAAAATGTAAATAAAAATAATAATTCTAACTATTTAAACTATCTTTAATTCAAAAAGTTTTTAGAATTGATATTTTGTGATTATGTAGTGTTTAATTAGTGTAATTCTGAAGAAAAAATTTTAATATGTTCCAAATTTTTCTTCATGCTCAGCTCCCATAAAACAATGCCTTTATTGATTTTTTAAAATAATTTTCTTTATAGTTTTAAATATGCAAAGAAACTATCATCCCATGAAAATGTAATGACTTATTTCTTGCTTTTTATGGGGTTTTCTTCTCTGTTAGTGCTTTTATTAGCACAGCCTTTCATTGCTACCATTTTATGATG
>NW_013695305.1:0-734 GCF_000517525.1 Limulus polyphemus | reverse complement strand
AGGTTAGTTAACATGGTTGCCATATTACCGTTAGTTTAATGTGGTCTACTTGTGTTAGTTAAACCTGGCTGCCATATTACCGTTAGTTTAATGTGGTCTACTTGTGTTAGTTAAACGGCTGCCATGTTACCGTTAGTTTAATGTGGTCTACTTATGTTAGTTAAACCGGCTGCCATATTACCGCTAGTTTAATGTGGTCTACTTGTGGTCAGTTAAAACGGCTGCCATGTTACCGTTAGTTTAATGTGGTCTACTTGTGTTAGTTAACATGGCTACCATGGTACCGTTAGTTTAATGTGGTCTACTTGTGTCAGTTAACATGGCTGCCATATTACCGTTAGTTTAATGTGGTCTACTTGTCTCAGTTAACATGGCTGCCATGTTACCGTTAGTTTAATGTGGTCTACTTGTGTTAGTTAACATGGCTGCCATGGTACCGTTAGTTTAATGTGGTCTACTTGTCTCAGTTAACATGGCTGCCATATTACCGTTAGTTTAATGCGGTCTACTTGTGTTAGTTAACATGGCTGCCATGGTACCGTTAGTTTAATGTGGTCTACTTATGTTAGTTAAACCGGCTGCCATATTACCGTTAGTTTAATGTGGTCTACTTGTCTCAGTTAACATGGCTGCCATATTACCGTTAGTTTAATGTGGTCTACTTGTCTCAGTTAACATGGCTGCCATATTACCGTTAGTTTAATGTGGTCTACTTGTGTTAGTTAACATGGCTG
>NW_013695304.1:0-734 GCF_000517525.1 Limulus polyphemus | reverse complement strand
TAAAACAACCCTTTACCCAGATCATTTATATATGCCTACTAAGCATCATGTCGGTAAAACAACCCTTTACCTATATCATTTATATATGTCTAGTAAACATCGTGTTGGTAAAACAACCCTTTACCTATATCATTTATATATGCCTAGTAAGCATCATGTTGGTAAAACAACCCTTTACCTATATCATTTATATATGTCTAGTAAGCATCATGTTGGTAAAACCCATATATAAATGATATAGGTAAAGGGTTTGATGCTTACTAGGTGTCGGTAAAACAACCCTTTACACAGATCATTTATATATGCCTAGTAAGCATCATGTCGGTAAAACAACACTTTACCTATATCATTTATATATGCCTAGTAAGCATCGTGTCGGTAAAACAACCCTTTACACAGATCATTTATAACTAGACATATATAAATGATATAGGTAAAGGGTTGTTTTACCGACAAAACATCATGTCGGTAAAACAACCCTTTACACAGATCATTTATATATGCCTAGTAAGGATCGTGTCGGTAAAACAACCCTTTACCTATATTATTTATATATGTCTAGTAAACATCATGTCGGTAAAACAACCCTTTACACAGATCATTTATATATGCCTAGTAAACATCGTGTTGGTAAAACAACCCTTTACACAGATCATTTATATATGCCTAGTAAGCATCATGTTGGTAAAACAACCCTTTACTATATTATTTATATATGCCTACTAAGCATCGTG
>NW_013695303.1:0-734 GCF_000517525.1 Limulus polyphemus | reverse complement strand
TTTATAGAGAATGTGCTAACAAAAGACCTTTCTAACCCAACAAATGTAGTAGTTAGAACGTAATAAGTCAAACATCCTTCTACTCTGACAAATAATTCAGTCAGAAGGTGCTAATAAAACACCCTTCTAACCCAACAAGTAAAGCATTCAGAATATAATGAACAATCACCCTTCTAACCCCACAAAAAAAAGCAATCAAAAGGTGCTGAACTAAACACCCTTCTAACCCAACTGATATAGCAGTAAGAACGAAATACGTTAAACATGCTTCTAACCTGACAAATAATTCATTCAAAAGGTGCTAATAAAACACCCTTCTAACCCACAAGTAAAGCATTCAGAATATAATAAACAATCACCCTTTTTACCCCACAAAAAAGCAATCAGAAGGTGCTGAACTAAACACCCTTCTAACCCAACTAATATAGCAGTCAGAATGTACTAATTTAAAAATCGTTCAAACCTAACAAATAATTTATAGAGAAGGTGCTAACAAAACACCCTTCTAGCCCAACAAATAAAGCAGTCAGAATGTTCTGAAATAAACACTTTCCAACCTAACAAATAATTCAGTCAGAATGTGCTGAAATAAACACCCTTCTAACCTAACAAATAAAGCAGACAGAATGTATTGAACAAATCACCCTTCTATCCCAACAAATCAAGCAGTCAGAAGGTGCTGAACTAAACACTTTCCAACCTAACAAATAATTCAGTCAGAATGTGCTGAAATA
>NW_013695302.1:0-734 GCF_000517525.1 Limulus polyphemus | reverse complement strand
AGGTGAACAGCATCAGTGACTGATAAGTTGAAGAAGACAGCCAACAAGAACGCAGGTGAACAGTATCAGTGACTGATAAGTTGAAGAAGACAGTCAACAATTCCTTCTTGAGTTACTATAGTTTCTTGCATGGAGCACCAACAGAAGGTTTATTACCACTACAATAGAAACCTTTTAATTATTACCTGCTGTCCGTAATAATGTGACATCAACAGGTTCCGAGTTTTACAGTTCAAGAGAAATCTACAAATTGAATTTATGAGATATATAAATTATTCTTAGTAAATTCCACTAATCTTTCTGGAATGTTGTTTATCTAGAATTCCACATGGCAGTCTAAATTTCCATATCCCTTGCTGTCAAACTCCACAGTAAAATCATTATTTTAAACATAGATTTGACAGTTCTAGGGTACATTTTAAAAATTAACCTATAGAATAAATTATCAAGACTCATGATTGACAGAGTACAAGTTCCTTTAAAAACGTATATTATGACGTTGTAGCGGAATGCTGTCCTTGAAAGTACAATCACTCTTAGTACATGTAGGGCCCATTGCCAGCTCGTTCTGCTCTGGTCATGACATCAGATCACAATAGCTGCTTCTCCAGTTTTTTGTGGATAACTTTCTTCTCTATTAGACCGTGTCCATCAGACGAGCTCGTGACACTGCTTGGAATATCGCACTCACAGGTGACCTTTATGATATACATCAGCGGTTGGACAAGTGCGAA
>NW_013695301.1:0-734 GCF_000517525.1 Limulus polyphemus | reverse complement strand
AGCATAGTTTATAACCTGACAAACTATGCTAGTTATCCACCTGATAAACTATGCTGGGTATCAAGCTGATAAACTATGCTGGGATAGCCAGCATAGTTTATCAGGTTGATAGCCAGCATAGTTTATGAGGTTGATAACCAGCATAATTTATGAGGTTGATACCCAGCATAGTTTATCAGGTTGATAACAAGCATAGTTTATCAGGTTGGTAACCAGCATAGTTTATCAGCGTGATAGCCAGCATAGTTTATCAGGTTGATATGCTGGTTCTATGGTGGGTATCAAGCTGATAAACTATGCTGGGTATCAAGCTGATAAAGTATGTGGGTATCAAGCTGATAAACTATGATGGTTATCAACCTGATAAACTATGCTGGTTATCAACCTGATAAACTATGCTGGTTATCAACCTGATAAACTATGCTGGTTATCAACCTGATAAACTATGCTGGTTATCAAGCTGATAAATTATGCTGGTTATCAACCTGATAAACTATGCTGGGTATCAAGCTGATAAACTATGCTGGTTATCAACCTGATAAACTATGCTGGGTATCAAGCTGATAAACTATGCTGGGTATCAAGCTGATATTTATCAGGTTGATAACCATCATAGTTGATCAGCTTGATACCCAGCATAGTTTATCAGCTTGATAACCAGCATAGTTTATCAGGTTGATAACCAGCATAGTTTATCAGCTTGATACCCAGCATAGTTTATCAGCTTGATACCC
>NW_013695300.1:0-734 GCF_000517525.1 Limulus polyphemus | reverse complement strand
GTGAACCATTCCGTACAGTATAGTTTGATAGTCTGTGAACCATTCCGTACAGTATAGTTTGATAGTCTGTGAACCATTCTATATAGTATAGTTTGATAGTCCGTGAACCATTCCGTACAGTATAGTTTGATAGTCTGTGAACCATTCCGTACAGTATAGTTTGATAGTCCATGAACCATTCTATATACTATTGTTTGATAGTCCATGAACCCATATAGTATAGTTTGATAGTCCATGAACCATTCCAAGTTTACCTAAATAAAATTTATGATTCTCAAAACACCTCTGGTGAAATTCAGCTCCTCTAAGATCAGCAGTTGTTCGAAGAATCATTTCAAATGTTTGGGTTTTCTTTATAACCATGATTTGATATACGTGGTTTTCTTTATAACCATGATTTGATATACGTGGTTTTCTTTATAACCATGATTTTATATACGGGGTTTTCTTTATAACCATGATTTTATATACGGGGTTTTCTTTATAACCATGATTTCATATACGGGGTTTTCTTTATAACCATGATTTTATATACGGGGTTTTCTTTATAACCATGATTTTATATACGGGGTTTTCTTTATAACCATGATTTGATATACGGGGTTTTCTTTATAACCATGATTTGATATACGGGGTTTTCTTTATAACCATGATTTGATATATAGGTTTTCTTTATAACCATGATTTTATATACAGGGTTTTCTTTATAACCATGATTTTATTTACAGGGTTTT
>NW_013695299.1:0-734 GCF_000517525.1 Limulus polyphemus | reverse complement strand
TATTTGTCACGCTGTATTTAGTAAATAAAACATTGTTCTTTATGTTCGTCACACTGTATATAGTAAAGAAAACATTGTTCTTTGTAATCCTCACACTGAAGTTAGTAAACAAAACATTGTTCTTTGTAATCCTCACACTGAAGTTAGTAAACAAAACATTGTTCTTTGTATTCTTCACGCTGTAGTTAGTACACAAAACATTGTTTTTTTGTATTCGTCAGGCTGTATTTAGTAAAGAAAACATTGTTCTTTGTATTCTTCACGCTGTGTTTAGTAAACAAAACATTGTTCTTTCTTTTCGTCAGTCTGTATTTAGTAAAAAAAACATTGTTTTTTGTATTATTCACAAAAATTTGTTTAGTAAACAAAATATTGTTCTTTGTATTCTTCAGGCTGTATTTAGTAAAGAAACCATTGTTCTTTCTATTCGTTAGTCGGTATTTAGTAAAGAAAACATTGTTTTTTGTACTCGTCACGCTGTATTTAGTAAACAAAACATTGTTCTCTGTATTCGTCCTGCTGTATTTAGTAAATAAAACATCGTTCTTTGTATTCATCACGTTGATTGTAGCAAAAAGAATATTGTTTTTTGTATTATTCACGCTATATTTGGTAAAGAAAATATTGTTCCTAGTATTCGTCACGCTTTAATTAGGAAATAAAACATTCTTCTTTGTATTCGTCACGTTGTATTTGGTGAAGAAAACATCGTTACTCATATTCGTCACGTTGTG
>NW_013695298.1:0-734 GCF_000517525.1 Limulus polyphemus | reverse complement strand
GGAATATGTTAGGCTTGATATTTATTTTTAGTATTTGTTATTCTTTAGAATAATCCAAAAGAATAAATTAGTAGCATAAATAATAATAATAGGTAGGCAAACAAAGATTTAAAATCATAAGGAAGAACAAGGACGATGAGAACATTCCGTACAGACCTATAGTGTTTAGCATAGGCTCACCCATACAAAACGCTGCTAAATTTGTAGTTAAGAGATTAAACATTCTACTTGAAACTAACCCATATTCTTTCACCCAAAAAACTTTTTAGACTTTGTAAATAGAAGAAAAAAGCTCAAACTAAGCCTATTTACTCCAATACCTGTAGAGCAAGCCTTACACCGTCTAATAGAAAAACTAGAAGACAATCCTGTAACAGACCACCTTTACAACCTCACAGAATACTGCTTAAACAACACTTTATATACAAAGGTAAGTTTTACAAACAAAATAATGCGTTAGCGATCGAATCCGCACTTTACCCTCTCCTTAATGACCTCTACATGTCCGTTCTGGAAGAGTAACTGTTTGGAAACACATTCACACTCTTTAAAATATTATTAGTTTGAAACAGGTCATATAATATTTTTGAGATGAAATTCTTCTCGTACACTAACCCAAAACTAAAAAAGAAACAGACTGTTTAGAAACTATAGAAATCATCAAACCAAACGATCTCTCACTAAACCGTGATAATGGCCCTAGAAACATCAGCCGTATTTTTTCGGTGAAGAGG
>NW_013695297.1:0-734 GCF_000517525.1 Limulus polyphemus | reverse complement strand
TCGGAAGTATACAAAATTATATGTATACTATAAATTCCAGTTTCGAACGCCAGGCAGCTACTAAATCTACAGCTAGTGTTTTAGATACACCAAAAACTTCTGTTTCAAACACCAGGTGGCAGCTTCTTCTACAACATGTTTTCTTAAGTGTACTATTACGTTCCAGCTTCGAACGCCAGGTGGCTGCTTCATCTACAGCTTGTGTTTTAAGTATACCACAAACTTCTGTTTCAAACACCTGATGGATATTTCTTCTTTGACATGTAGCTCAGGTCAGTACGTATCATATAAGGTATGTCAGAATTTGGTTTCGTGTATATTTAAATGGTAATCCAAACTAAACATGCTCAACACAAGAACACAAATATACATGTCAATTTTTATGCCTAATTTGTACCGTATTGTACTGATCACAAAGCTCTGTCGGTAACAAATATAGACTGGAAACTTTCACCCCTAAGATGTCTACTGACAGACTAACATTATGTCTAGCAGCTGGAGCTTAAGTAAATGTAGCATGAAGAATTTTAATATCCCAATAAAAGTTCGTTTCTGTACAATAGTGTTAACAATATTTCTTTGTTTCAGGACTGTTTATGTTCATATAGGTTTTAACAATATTTCTTTGCGTCGGGATTGTTTACATTCATATAGGTTTTAACAATACTTCTTTGCTTCAGGACTGTTTACGTTCATATACGTTTTAACAACATTTCTTTGCGTCAGGATTGTTT
>NW_013695296.1:0-734 GCF_000517525.1 Limulus polyphemus | reverse complement strand
GCTATAAAGTGAAATAGTGTCTGTGAAGCTATAAAGTGAGATAGTGTCTGTGAGTTATCAAGTGAGATAGTGTCTGTGAAGTTATCAAGTGAGATAGTGTCTGTGAAGTTATCAAGTGAGATAGTGTCTGTGAAGGTATATTGTGAGATAGTGTCTGTGAAGCTATAAAGTGAAATAGTGTCTGTGAAGCTATAAAGTGAGATAGTGTCTGTGAAGTTATCAAGTGAGATAGTGTCTGTGAAGTTATATAGTGAGATAGTGTCTGTGAAGTCATATAGTGAGATAGCATCTGTGAAATTATATAGTGAGATAGTGTCTGTGAAGTTATCAAGTGAGATAGTGTCTGTGAAGCTATAAAGTGAGATAGTGTCTGTGAAGCTATATAGTGAGATAGTGTCTGTGAAGTTATATAGTGAGATAGTGTCTGTGAAATTATCAAGTAAGATAGCATCTGTGAAGCTGTCAAGTGAGATAGTGTCTGTGAAGTTACCAAGTGAGATAGTGTCTGTGAAGTTACCAAGTGAGATAGTGTCTGTGAAGTTACCAAGTGAGATAGTGTCTGTGAAGGTATAAAGTGAGATAGCGTCTGTGAAGTTATATAGTGAGATAGTGTCTGTGAAGTTATATAGTGAGATAGTGTCTGTGAAGGTATAAAGTGAGATAGTGTCTGTGAAGTTATATAGTGAGATAGCGGCTGTGAAGTTATGTAGTGAGGTAACCTCTGTGTGTTTGTA
>NW_013695295.1:0-734 GCF_000517525.1 Limulus polyphemus | reverse complement strand
TGAACTTATAAACGTTAAACAGATAATGAAACAACATAAATTAAACTGGAGAATGAACTTATAAACGTTAAACAGATAATGAAACAACATAAATTACACTAGAGAATGAACTTATAAACGTTAAACAAATAATGAAACAACATAAATTACACTAGAGAATGAACTTATAAAGTTAAACAGAGAATGAAACAACATAAATTAAACTGGAGAATGAACTTATAAACGTTAAACAGAGAATGAAACAACATAAATTACACTAGAGAATGAACTTATAAACGTTAAACAGATAATGAAACAACATAAATTAAACTGGAGAATGAACTTATAAACGTTAAACAGATAATGAAACAACATAAATTAAACTGGAGAATGAACTTATAAACGTTAAACAGATAATGAAACAACATAAATTAAACTGGAGAATGAACTTATAAACGTTAAACAGAGAATGAAACAACATAAATTACACTAGAGAATGAACTTATAAACGTTAAACAGATAATGAAACAACATAAATTACACTAGAGAATGAACTTATAAACGTTAAACAGATAATGAAACAACATAAATTACACTAGAGAATGAACTTATAAACGTTAAACAGATAATGAAACAACATAAATTACACTAGAGAATGAACTTATAAACGTTAAACAGAGAATGAAACAACATAAATTACACTAGAGAATGACCTTATAAACGTTAAACAGATAATGAAACAACATAGATTAAAC
>NW_013695294.1:0-735 GCF_000517525.1 Limulus polyphemus | reverse complement strand
TTGCAGGTATAAATAGTATTATACTGCAGATATAAATAGTATAACACTGCAGATATAAATAGTATTATACTGCAGATATTAATAGTATAATACTGCAGATATAAATAGTATTATACTTCAAGTATAAATAGTATTATACTGCAGGTATAAATAGTATTATACTGCAGATATAAATTGTATTATATTGCAGGTATAAATAGTATTATACTGCAGATATAAATAGTATAACATTGCAGATATAAATAGTATTATACTGCAGATATTAATAGTATAATACTGCAGATATAAATAGTATTATACTTCAAGTATAAATAGTATTATACTGCAGGTATAAATAGTATTATACTGCAGATATAAATAGTATTATACTGCAGATATAAATAGTATTATACTGCAAGTATAAACAGTATTATACTGCAGATATAAATTGTATAACATTGCAGATATAAATAGCGTTTTATAAGAACTTTGTCTTGTATCGTCTAGCCCAACTACAAATTTTTGTATTAAACGAAAATCCATTGGAACAGTGACTCGTTGGAGACAAACGCTATATCTAAATTGCTATTTTTAGGCACTTCTGACTTTGAATACAAAATGAACAAGTTAAATGGAATATATAAGAAAAACTGTAGTTTAAGTGATACTTATTAAAATGATCACCAATCTCGGGCCTATTGGTTTCATATCCTACACCAACTTTCGGCTTGTAAATCGTAATCTAGGATTTCAGCT
>NW_013695293.1:0-735 GCF_000517525.1 Limulus polyphemus | reverse complement strand
AAATTTGTGGTCGAGTAGTATGAACAGAGCAGCTATTTTTCCGTGTGAGATATTTTTTTAACGATGAGGCTTTATTTCATCTAAGTGGGTGAGTCAACTAAGAATAATTGTCACTTCCAGTATTTTTATAAACTCAGGTTAGCTAGCCACAAGGAACAGAGCTACCCAGAAAATTCAGGCGTAGTACAGCACCCTCTATATCAAAAATCACCTGGCCCTATTTTTTTTTCCTTTGGTGACAATACTGACAACGATACTCACACTTTCATGTTTTTATGCTAAACGGTTAGCAAATTAATGAATCGCATTCCTTTGCTGTCTTCCTAACGGAACGAGAGCCATCTTGCTAGGCAATCTAGAAGAATATGATACTTTTCTAAAGTGAATGTGTGCCGGAGGAATTTCGAATATCCTTGGCGTTCCCCACACCGAAATCTCTTCAATTTCGAATATCCTTGGCGTTCCCCACACCGAAATATCTTCAATTTCGAATATCCTTGGCGTTCCCCACACCGAAATCTCTTCAATTTATTTTCGTGGGCATTCATGAAGTTGTGTCTTCAAGATACAAAGTCACAAATCATGAACGAAGAATTTTGATAGCATATTGGTGGCTACACCGTTGATCATCCCAGACATTCTGCAGAATGTTTCAGGAGTGTCCCACTCTTTCGAACTGTGCATGGTGGCTACACCGTTGATCATCCCGGACTTCCTGCAGAATGTTTCAGGAAT
>NW_013695292.1:0-735 GCF_000517525.1 Limulus polyphemus | reverse complement strand
ACTTGTATCGCTGAAGTTCTTCGGAAAATTTTATACCGGAAATTAACAAACGAACAAAGACATAACAGTTATAAAGTTAAAAAACATAATACACTCAAAAAGCTGTACCTCTGGACTTTTATTTAAATATACAGTAGATTTCCTCTCCTTACAACAATAAACTTGTGATGTTAAAGCTAATCTATATTGTTTCAATTTTATTTGAGACACTAGATAATTAAAGACTGACACTTGTATTGCACATCACACTAATAATATTGTTGTATTTTTAATGAAGTGTGTGCTGTCTGTTGAAGTACGGTTTTTCTATTCTTATTAATCTGGAATAGTCTACTACGTCTTTCTTTGATTTATGAAATATAGTTTTTAGACTATTGCATACAAGGGTTTATGTGATCCGTAAATGACTTATACTCTATTATTTCTTTGATGTTACTTACATTAACAGTATTGATTAGACAATTAGACAAATATCTATGTTTATTTTTCATTTGCCTTATTATTATTATTATATTTTTATCATCAAGTTGTTTTTAATGCTACCTTAGTATATGAACTTAAGACTAATTTAAATCTCCTACGCTGGCCGTACCTTATAAAAATATATTATGATTGTTATAAATAAGAACATAAGAACATGTATTTAATTAGCTATACTCATTGCCAGGTTGACTTTTAGTTTTGCTCTAAGTAGGTAGCTTGCACGGATTGAAAGGTTATGTGAAGTGTTAATAC
>NW_013695291.1:0-735 GCF_000517525.1 Limulus polyphemus | reverse complement strand
AATAACCACTAGAAGAATACAACCTGGAACCAATAACCACTAGATGAATACAGCCTAGAACCAATAACCAATAGACAAATACAGCCTCCAACCAATAACCACTAGATGAATACAGCCTCCAACCAATAACCACTAGATGAATACAGCCTGGAACCAATAACCACTAGAAGAATACAACCTGGAACCAATAACCACTAGACGAATACAACCTGGAACCAATAACCACTAGATGAATACAGCCTAGAACCAATAACCACTAGATGAATACAGCCTCCAACCAATAACCATTACAAATAGGATGTATTAAGATTGAGTATTATGGGATCAAAATTCCAATAGACATGAACAAATGAGTCTGGATGCTGAAGGATAATAAAGGAACCCCAAAACGAAGCTTTGAAATAGTTCACAATTAATTAGAGGCTTGAAGATTTTTATAATCTCTGATAATGTTTTATTTCATTCTGTGTAATACTTTTGTTAGCTTGTAAGATACAAGAATACTCTTCTATGGGAAAATAGCATCTAAGTTACTTAAGTTTAATGAGTATGATAAGCTAAGACTTGTGATAAACTGCTTGGATGACAAATTTTTTTATTAAATACATTATTGAGTACATTTTGTTCAAATAACATATACAAATAGAAGCACTTCTTATATACTGCAAACAAACTATAATTATTGAATAGAAACTTCTCTTGGCAAAATACCATGCCTATAAAAATAATGGTGAG
>NW_013695290.1:0-735 GCF_000517525.1 Limulus polyphemus | reverse complement strand
AATGATACAACCCATGTTTGGTTGTTGACTGTTTAATGATACAACCCAGGTTTCTAATTTCGTGTTTCTAATATACCAAGGTATATCCTCCCTTTAATTTCGTATAGTTTCCAATGTATAAACTCTGTAATTTTATAGAATCTAGGCATAGCCATGGCTATCATACCATTACCAACCTTTGCGGGCACTGCCATCCTTCTGATGATCACAATAGCATGTACCTGTCGCGTAGAGTATAGCAGTTCATCACCGTAGTCACAGTATCAAGAGTATCCATGGAAACCAGTTGGTCAAAACAAAGATTGGACAGCATCTACATTCTTTTACTACTAACTGAAAATAAAAAGAAACAAAAATATGGTAGGTAATCTTTGTTACCTAAACTATCTAAACTACCTAGATAGTTGAACAGATAGGTAGGTAGGTAATCTCATGATTCATAGGAAATAATATATCAACATATTTGTATAGGTATATCTAAAATCAAGCAAATATTTAACGAAGTAGATTGCTTGGCTATTTCTTTGTTACATAAAAAAAGTAATCTCTAAAAAAACGGGAAATTTCATTCAATACACGTTTATAACGTTGATTGCAGTCATAAAACACTTATCGGTTTAGCAGTTGTTTGACTTCTATTCGTCAAGCTTTTTGCTATCAATGAACCACGAGCCTCAGGAGATACGTGGGGTTTGTACAGATAGTCCAATCTGTCCTCTGATTTCACGATTTCTG
>NW_013695289.1:0-735 GCF_000517525.1 Limulus polyphemus | reverse complement strand
CTTATCTTTTTTTATTTTATTTTTCTTTTAGTTTGAAACTGAAATTAATTAGTGTACATTCAGTTCCTTTCTATAACGTTTTGCTCAACATATTGGTAGACAGCCACTTCTTGGGGGGGGGGGGTGACAATATAAAATCTGGTATCCTTCATTAGGAAGAATCTAAGATAAAAAAACAATTGGGGGGTCATCACACCCCTTAAGATTGTACTATCATTTAAAAAATAGTCCGAATTACTCGAGTGGAAATTTAAATTTTTTTAAGTATTATTATGTAGACTAATATGTGGAAAATGAAATTGTTGTTTACATTTACCAATTTTTACGAAGATGTAGATGAACAAAAATTTGTGTAGATCAAGTATGTTTTGAGTGTTTCTTTAAGTTTATGTTATTAACTGATCTATTGGAAAACTAAACATATTTTAGAGAACAGTTTAAACTTCTTGATATACTTTACCGTAGAAAATATCTTCGGTTGTAATTGCAGAAAGTTGGTTAAAACTAAGTTAATGTTTCTCTTGAGTTTTAAGATTATGCTGGTATATATATAAGAAAACAAAGTTAAATGGGTTATCTTGGGGTAGAAAATTTGCTCTCGTACATCTAGATGTTAAGAACTCACTAAAAATACACTTTACAATTTATTTTACTGCACTAATCCTTGTCAGTAGCTTGTAATTTTTAAATTGTTTAGTGAGTGTAGATTTAAAAGCGAACAGAATGAGACACACT
>NW_013695288.1:0-735 GCF_000517525.1 Limulus polyphemus | reverse complement strand
AAAAAAAGAGTCAACAAAATCATAACTCAGTATTATTTGGAAATATAGTAATTAACTGTGAAAAAAGAGTCAAAAAAATCTTAACTCAGTATTATTTGGAAATATAGTAATTAACTGTGAAAAACGAGTCAACAAAATCATAACTCAGTATTATTTGGAAATATTGTAATTAACTGTGAAAAACGAGTCAACAAAATCATAACTCAGTATTATTTGGAAATATAGTAATTAACTGTGAAAAAGTGAGTTTTCGCAGGACAGATATACGATCTGGAAAAAGAAATAACTCTACAAATAATGATTAAATGCATTAAGTACACCTCAATAGAAGATGTTGGATCAAAGTAGGCAAATCAAACGCAATATAGCTTAGTGGCGTCTCATTTATTTTTGTCGAAATAGGGTTTATATTGATTTCCTGTCATTCGCATATCTTAAATTGCT
This sequence comes from Limulus polyphemus, assembly GCF_000517525.1. Taxonomy (NCBI): domain Eukaryota; kingdom Metazoa; phylum Arthropoda; class Merostomata; order Xiphosura; family Limulidae; genus Limulus; species Limulus polyphemus. Next base: position 291 of record NW_013695288.1, on the reverse strand, counting down.
CTTTTTTCAGATTGTTTGCCTAATGCGATGTTTTTTGCATAAAAAATTATGCATTAATGGTAGGTCTATTGCACCTTGTGGACACCAGATGGCCATTCCTAATGGATATTCCCATGTAAAAAGACAAGTGAAGAGAAAGAGTTTTCTTTAAAAACAGAACTATCATAAACATTTCTTATTTTTTAAATAAATTTTTGGAATGGAAAAAATATTTCCATGCATCTTTTTTTGTGTGTGTTTAGAAGAGGAATTGTTGTTAAGCGCACAAAGCTTCACAATAAGGTATTGTTT
>NW_013695287.1:0-735 GCF_000517525.1 Limulus polyphemus | reverse complement strand
ACGACACTCGTTGTGTTGCCACTTTGAATCACTAGTGGTCACAACAACGACATCAGTGACAAGCACAATCCAAACGACTGTGTTAGTTGGAAATCGGGATATTAAGCATTGTCGCCGACAACTATATGCCGCATTCCCTAAAAGAGCCTGTAATGACCGATCACTCTTATGAAACTATACATTCCAGTGTATATCTGTATTAAAATTTCAAAAACCGATAACGAAGTAAACAGTTTATACTATAATGAGGTAGTGTGTCATGCCTGTGGCAGTTATCAATATGTATGGACACATTTACTACACGATCCGACCAAAACTGTTCCATCACTATCGTAACAACCGTTTGATCTGGACTAAGACATGATCTAGGGATGAGGGATTTAATAAACTTTATATGTATATAGAGAGATCACAAAATTCATATATTTTCCATTGATTTTTTTTCTATATGGGAAGATTTTCAGCATTAAATAGCCAAACCTCACCTCGTGTTTTAAACGCTTGGGTCGACTGCAACAAGGACACGACGCTGCTTAGCCTAGAATTCGCAACCATCTGACTACGAGTACAAAGAGCGAAGCCACTGAGCCATACTGTCCCCTACACCCACTGTTCCCTCTGATATGAAATACACTCACTGTCCCTCTCTATAATTAACATATGAAATACATCCACTGTCCCTCCTCTCTATAATTAACATATGAAATACACCCACTGCCCCTCTCTATAATTAAC
>NW_013695286.1:0-735 GCF_000517525.1 Limulus polyphemus | reverse complement strand
CTTTACTAATAAGATGAGGCTCAACTTGGCCAAAGAGCGTGCTAACTGGACTTAAGTACTGTGTAGCTAAGTGGTCTTCTCAGACAAATCAAAGTTCAAACGGTATGGGTCTGATGGGAAGCACTTTGTATGACGTCAGAGTGGAGAGGAGTTTCATCCAGCGTGTTAGAATGCAACTATGAAGCATGTGATATAGGGATGCACCTCTGGGTGTAGGACATCTATCTGCATTATTTGAAAGGCATTGTAAATGCAGACAAGTACATGGAAATCCTCGAGTCCCAGTTAAAGCAAACAACTCGAGATCACTTCAATGTAACTAATCAGTTCTAAAGCTATACAAATAAGAAATCATATTTTATTACATTCAATCCATAAACTGGTATATCTTGATTGTTATATAGTAGTTAGTGTCCAGAGATCACTTCAATGTAACTGATCAGTTCTAAAGCTATACAAATAAGAAATCATATTACATTCAATCCATAAACTGGTATATCTTGATTGTTATATAGTAGTTAGTGCCCACGATTCTCTATCTACTTTTCGTTTTGTGGCCGGGTATGTGATATAGCCCTTCAATCTTACAGCATAAACATCGGGGTTTCATTAACTCACATGAGTCTAGTTGATACAACTTAGGCCTAGATATGAATTTAGGTGATACAGCTTTGAGTTAGAAACAGTCGAGATCATGCAGCTTAGATTTAGATGATAAAGCTAGATTTAGATATG
>NW_013695285.1:0-735 GCF_000517525.1 Limulus polyphemus | reverse complement strand
GAAGAAAATCAAACATAATTAAAATATACCCCTTTAATTGAAAACTATGCAATATCGTTTGGCTACAATTTTTTAACTTCAAATGAATATATATATGTTGAAGTGTAAAAAAATCCCTAACCGATATAGTTAGATTGTATTACACAAGAACATAATAAACTTATACCTAACAGAAGAATAAATGTTTCATTAGAGGACTGACGACATTCTTCTAATTATTCTCCAGGGAAAGAAATGTGAATGCAGATGTAGTACAAAAACATAGATCATTTAAACCTTTTTCTCTGTATTTAAATCCAGACCGATGTGCTCATTATCGATAGCCCACGATGTCTCAGCAGTAAGTGTATGGGCTAATAACGCTAAAAATCGTGTTTCGACTCTCTCGGTGGACAGAGCACAAATGGAATCTTTGCGTAACTTTGTGGTTAAGAACAAACAAACATTATAGATATTTGATAATGTAATTCATTCACATTTATTTCAATATTTGTGTTGATTAACGCTGCAAGGAGTACTTTTGATTCATATTATGTCGATCAAGGTGACACGTTGGTCACTTTGGATCTATAGCTACGTTGACCAAGGTGACAAATTGGTCACTTTGGATTCATAGCTGTGACGACGAATAAGACACATTGGTCATTTGGAATCCATAGCTGTGTCGACCACGGTGACACATTGACCATTTTGGATTCATAGCTGTATCGACCAAGGTAATACACAGGTCACTCC
>NW_013695284.1:0-735 GCF_000517525.1 Limulus polyphemus | reverse complement strand
AAAAATTCTTTATCTTTATACAATCACAAGATTTATGTGATTAATATATCAAGTATTTTATTATAATTTATATTATAGAAATAATGTATATCAAATTATAATTAATTAGCGAAATTAATTTCAGTTACCTAATGAATGATAGTATACATTGACTGATATTGATTCAGGTGGTTGAAATATTATTATATACTCTTCTTCTTAGAGTCTAATGGTGCAAATAAAAACAAAAGTAGTAATAAAATCACATTAAGCCTAATACTGCTGTCTTGTAGCGCGTTGTATGTTCGCAGACATACCGCTGTGCCACTCGGTGGCTAACATATTTATTACCGACGGCGCATTTCACTCAATACCAGATATCATTAGTTCACCTGGGACAACCTGGGACATAAATAATATAAAAGTTTTTCTTCCTCTTGAATGTTTCAAATTTCGACAGTTTTAAACTTTATAAAAACAATTTAGTTCAGTCAATTTCAGACATTTATTCAGCTTTATTTTTGTTCATGATAACAAACTTGATTGAAACTTCAAAATAAAATCTGCCAAAATATAGGTTGTTTTTCTCTTTTCCAATAAAAGTGTTTATGAGCTTTTTACAAGTAAATATTAAACCTTGAGTCATGTAACGTTGCTTCATTAGTAAAGTTTGGAAATAAGGTTTCGTTGTATTTTCAATGTTATATAATTTGATTTCTTATATAGACAAAACATACTAGGGAAACAAATGTTGAA
>NW_013695283.1:0-735 GCF_000517525.1 Limulus polyphemus | reverse complement strand
TCTTAACTTATTATTATACATGGCCAGAGAAAGTACTCAAACGTGATTCATATATATATGCACACTTGTTTTCTGTATGTGTGTATTGAGCATGTGTGTTTTATTTGTTAATCTTCCGAAGACTCTTTTAACGTGATACCTTTATGCTGTAGATACACTTGTTAGATTTTTGTAAATAAACGTTTTATTTTAATATCTATTATTTTGATATCTCGCTGCTATCTCGTATAATACATGTCAGCTTAACATGGCTGCTAGATATACTGGATATTTAAATCAGATCAGGTTACAATCTTACACCTATAGATGGTTTTAATGAAATTCAAGCATTGATACATACAAATATGTGTGTAAACATACATAATATAATTATATATTAATAATGTATAAATTATAATCGTGGATTGGCTGTTCAATTAGTTTGTGACAGACCTTCCTCGAGCTCTGAGATGAATCAATGTTAGTATAAACAGAACAACGAGCTTCAGCTTTCCACAGTAGTGTTTTGATGTAAACAGAACAACGAGCTTCAGCTTTCCACAATAGTGTTTCAGGGCAAACAGAAAGATTAATTTCACATGTAATGTAACTGTTTGTTGGTTGAAACGAGAGCACGACTGTGTGAATATAGCCCTTGTATAGGATTGTGTTACATTGCTTAGTAAGCTATATATTACTAAAACTCTGAGATTGTTTGTTTGTGTGCTTGTCTCTAATTAAACACAACAAAAACGG
>NW_013695282.1:0-735 GCF_000517525.1 Limulus polyphemus | reverse complement strand
CTGGTATTCTCATTTTATTGGTTGTTACAATAATAAGGTTTATAATAATGTGCTGGTATTCTCATTTTATTGTTGCTATAATAATAAGGTTTATAATAATGTGCTGGTATTCTCATTTTATTGTTGTTACAATAAGGTCTATAATAATGTGCTGGTATTCTCATTTTATTGTTGTTACAATAATAAGGTCTATAATAACTAATTATTAAAATAATTATAAATTAATGTAATTATATGTGTAGGAGGCGTCATCACATATTTTGTAGGAATCTAACATGATTTGTCATCCTAAGAACGAGAGCCATGGGTGTGATTTATGTGAATCACATATTAATGTGTTGTTTTTTTCTGTAAAAATTCAGTAAATGAACCAGAGAAGGCAAGATTTCAGACAGTAAAAGTTTCAGTTGTTATTGATAAAATTTTACATTATTTAGGGACATTTCACGAGGCAAAGAATTAAACCCTATCCAGTGCGTCAACGGACTGGACAGTGAAGGAGCTCCAGATGATTACCTGTACATAGTAGACAATTGTGAAACATCTCCAATTAATATTGACCGAACTATTACGTCATTACAGGTGAGTTTGTAGTGTTTCATTTATATATGTTGTATTAGGTTAAAATATTTGTCTCCTTCATTATGCATTGGTTATAGTTAGAGAAATTATTTGATTAATACTTGAAACTGTTGGTGTGTGGTGAAACTCCATGCTTAGAGAATTGAGGAAAAC
>NW_013695281.1:0-735 GCF_000517525.1 Limulus polyphemus | reverse complement strand
TTTTAAGGCGAATATAGACGACGACCACAATTGTGCACAATTATCAGTGATGAACTCTTAGCTAGGTTAATGAAGACCAACCAATAATCTATTTTAGACGTGAGCTATTTGTGTAGAAAGCTGAACTGACGACTAACGGAAAATAATGTTTATCAATGGAAAACCTGTGCCTGTATTCACCGGGTCCTCAGTTCCTTATAATGAATAACCGCCACCCATTTCTATCGCTATATAAAAAAAAATAATTACAACCTTTCAAAGCTAGTACGATCGAATATTAATTTGTATGTTTATATCTGGTATTCAGCTAAAAAAATAATGTCTTTTCACGGCCAGAGAGAGAGGGGGGGAGATGTGTAGTCCAATAATTCTATATTCATTCTCTGGTTATCATGTGTATTGTTTAATCTGAGGTATTTCCTGATTACGGAGCTGTAAGGTAATTTTTTTGTGTTCGTGACCTTATGTTTTCAATACTATTATGCTTATGGATTGGTGGTTATATTTCAGCTAAGACATCGTGATATATACGGGAGGAAACGGATAGTCCAAAACTGTAGGGGAAGCCATAAATACATCATTAAATTTAAGAACAATAACTTCAAGATGATTCTAGTTATTAGTTATAATGAAAAAATAATTCATATGTTATACGTTTATAAACACCAAACTCTGAGGTTAGTATTATTTGTAAACTCTTGAGGTTACAACTCTGTATATAATACGGTCCGACTG
>NW_013695280.1:0-735 GCF_000517525.1 Limulus polyphemus | reverse complement strand
GCACAGACACACATTTGAATAACTGAATATATTCATTTAGAGAGCTTGGAGTAGGCCAGAACTGTATTCTATCAACCTTGATGAAAGGTTTATTTGTATTGTTTATGGGAAGGCTACTAAGCACTTAGGGATTTATTGAAGTATGAATGTTCTGAATAGCATACATCAAAATAATGTCATTGGGTATATGTGGCCCTTTTAGAGATAGATTCGTGAGCACCATATGGAGAGTAATAGGCCCTTCTAACTTAAGTGTTAAGTTTTTTATATTTAATTTCACGTTTAAACACATCTAAGTATTTTTATCAAAATTTGACAAAAGAGGGCGCTTTGTACAGGTATTCATCGGGGCAGAACTTAAGAGAATGAATTGTTACTTTGCGTCTATGCAAATTACGTAAAATTCTTTAATTTTATTAGCAACTATCTGCAACAACTCCACAACTTTGATCTATCTTTACAACGACTTCGTCTTGTTGAATTTTGTGAAAAGCTACTCTCGGGTTGCCTGCGCTAGCCGTCTCTAATTTTGAAGTGTTCAACTAGAAGGAAGGCAGCTAATCGACAGCTAAAAGAGTAGCCCACAGCGGTGGGTGGTGATGACTAGCTGCCTTCCTTCTAGTCTTACACTGTTATATTAGGGAGGGCTAACGCAGATAGCTCTCATGTAGCTTTGCGCGAAATTCGCAACAAACACAAATTCTTTATAAGATTTATGGATGGTAGTGACAGAAC
>NW_013695279.1:0-735 GCF_000517525.1 Limulus polyphemus | reverse complement strand
AAAAAAAAAGGCTTGGCGGTTGAAAACAAAAATGTCAATTTCTTAGCGCTTTGAAAATGGTAGAAGAACTTAACATGCTATTCTGTTGAAAAATCCTGTTTCTTGGAACCAAGTCTTTTGGGGAATTATTTTAAGCTGTGGTGAAATTTCGTGGGATAACGCATTCTTTTATTGGACGGACAAACAAAAAATACATATCTCAAGTGCTCTCGTTCTTTTGATAGTGTTCATCTACAACTGTTTAATTTGATAGTGTACAATTGCACATACATACATACATACATACGGATATAATCTATTAATATTTGTTGTCTACACGTGGAAAGTTAGACTTCATTCTTTAAAACAAAAAATAAAAATAAAACCGACAACCATAAACGTCAGATGAGGATTCTCACGTGTGTCTCGATAAAAAAAAAAAAAGGCGAATTTCTTCTCTGGTCGTTTCAAGATAATGGATTTCTTGAAATATAAAAAACAATAATTTATTGTTATTTTGGGTCGTTGTATTAAGTTTTCTATACAGTTTGATAAAAACAAAAACAAAACTACATACGGTATACTAGCTGCATTATAAGTTCGACGATATTGTAAAAGCATGACTTAACTTATAGAACTTGGGCTATCAACCAGAATAAGCCATAAAACATTACAGAAAATAATGAAAAAGTCTTTAATATAGTTTAACATTTTCATTAAATATGTATTATATCAGCCGTAAAGGTTTTCTAGATG
>NW_013695278.1:0-735 GCF_000517525.1 Limulus polyphemus | reverse complement strand
ATATATAACACATACATTTTTACGGAACAAATTGAAAGTTCATTCAGATTAAAATTTGGCTTCATTTTTACATCCTCTGTTCCATTTCAAAAACATTAGAACATCTCAGAAATAGTTTATCTGCTGGTCAACCGTAAAACGTAAGTGAAAGTTAATAATCCAAAGTTAGTCATTATTTTATATGTTACGTTTAGCCTGAAGCAAATGCATGAAGCAACAACAAATTGTTTAGGATGTTAATTGATAGCTAATAACAGTCTCAACAAAGTAATTACTCTGTAGACTAACTCCGGACTGAATGTAGACATTTTAGTTAAGTATACATTCATATATTTGAGTGGACATACGGTTTTTAATATATCATTTCTTTAATCTGAAAGCATAAAAACTTCAAACTTAATGCAATTAATCTAAATTGCAATATTTTTTACCTTACAGTTTCAATCTAGACTAACATTAAATGAATTGTAATACGCTAGTTTATATAAAACAATCCAAAAGGCTCAAACCTATGGTACATTATTCATATTAATAATTTAACGTTTTCATAAGATTTCTTGTCTCAGTTTAGACAAGACTGAATGCCGTTGAATAAGTTATTAATTAGCAAGAACTTGATAAGTCACAGAGAAAATGGTTGTATTGGCAACACGTGCTCACAAATGACACGTAATTATTTTCGTTTTTAATCCCTATAGTGCAACTCATAAATGTTCATAAAGTAAAAAAAAAAAA
>NW_013695277.1:0-735 GCF_000517525.1 Limulus polyphemus | reverse complement strand
CTGTTCATTGCCAGACCTTGTCATTATTTATTACTTCACAACGAAAATAGCTGTAGTCATGGCACCCAAAATCGTTGGGGATATTCCATCTATCAGGTATGATCCAAATGCAAATGTCCACCTAGTTAGCTGTTACAGAAGATCAGATTAGGAGTTGAGTGCTTTGATCCACAATGTCTCAAGTCCTACTGCCTTTCGTACACCAGGTCACATATACATTCTCATTATTTCTTGTCTGTTCAAGTATAATTCTTCTCAGACATTCTGATTTGTTGAAATATTTAATACCTGGCTACATAATCTTACTCTCGTTATGCATTTTTAGTTTACATGATTTTACTACATTTTCTCTGCTTCCTTTTTCAGGTACTTGTAGCCCATATAATCTTCTAATCCAGTGATGAAGGCCTCAGCACAAACATCAAACCATCACCACTTAAGGCAGTTGTAGTCCATATAACCTTTTAATTCAGCGATGAAGTCTTCAGCATAGACATCAGGGCGTCGCCAATTAAGGCAGTTGTAGTCCATATAATTTCTAATCCAGTGATGAAGATCTCGGTAAAAGATCGAAACGCTTTCCACTGTTTATCTACGTAAAACTGATTCACGCACACCACGACTCTATTCCATTCCTAAACCACACAAACAGGACTGCCCCCTACGACCTATACTATCCATTTATGATTCATTCAACTACAATCTCGGCAAATACATAGCCTGGGATCTCACACC
>NW_013695276.1:0-735 GCF_000517525.1 Limulus polyphemus | reverse complement strand
ATTTTTCATTCCATACATGCTATATTGATTCTGCACTACTGAAATGTATCTCAAATAATTTATAGCTGAATCATACAGATAGACAGAATATATTGTAGTACCTGAGGCTGATGTAGAAAGGCTGCTATAACATTTCTGGTGACAATCCTTCCTTGGATCAAAATATACTTTACCAACCTGCAGAATAATTAAAAAGTTTTGCAATATTTTCTTATAAAAAGGATTAATTTCCCAACTTATCCGCTAAAAAAAAATACAACAACCTAAAAAACTGTCTTACCATTATGCAAATAAAGGATGTAATCTTAAAATGGTAATTCTCTAAAAACATTAGTTTAGTCAGAACTAAAGCTAAGTAACCTTACATACTAATAATGTATGCAATAAATCAAATTATTAAACTGGTGTGACAATCTCTGCTAATATTGATTAAATATGATTGATTATGAAGTTTGACACTATCAGTTGAAACCTGACGTGAGATGATAATGAAACTTTGGGAAAAGCAAAAGCAAGTCACGTGTATAAATAACAGTGAATAATAAATTATAAAAGATTTAGTTGCAATGCATGAATACTATACAACTTTGAAGTTTCAGCATTTTATCAAAAATATTTGCTGAATTTACTGGGAAGCTTTAACCACAATTTCACCTCATCACATTCAAAAATATACTATTAATCAATACCCCCCCTCTGGTGGTCATTTAAATTGTCAAACGTGTCAATACTGAC
>NW_013695275.1:0-735 GCF_000517525.1 Limulus polyphemus | reverse complement strand
ACTAGGTTAGAAGAATACAAGTACATAATGTTTACACTAGGTTAGAAGCATACAAGTACATATTGTTTACACTAGGTTAGAAGAATACAAGTACATAATGTTTACACTAGGTTAGAAGAATACAAGTACATAATGTTTACACTAGGTTAGAAGAATACAAGTACATAATGTTTATACTAGGTTAGGAGCATACAAGTACATATTGTTTACACTAGGTTAGAAGAATACAAGTACATATTGTTTACACTAGGTTAGAAGAATACAAGTACATATTGTTTACACTAGGTTAGGAGCATAAAAGTACATATTGTTTACACTAGGTTAGAAGCATACAAGTACATAATGATTACACTAGGTTAGAAGAATACAAGTACATATTGTTTACACTAGGTTAGGAGCATAAAAGTACATATTGTTTACACTAGGTTAGGAGCATAAAAGTACATAATGATTACACTAGGTTAGAAGAATACAAGTACATATTGTTTACACTAGGTTAGAAGAATACAAGTACATAATGATTACACTAGGTTAGGAGCATAAAAGTACATAATGATTACACTAGGTTAGAAGAATACAAGTACATATTGTTTACACTAGGTTAGAAGAATACAAGTACATAATGTTTACACTAGGTTAGAAGAATACAAGTACATATTGTTTACACTAGGTTAGAAGAATACAAGTACATATTGTTTACACTAGGTTAGAGGAATACAAGTACATAATGTTTAC
>NW_013695274.1:0-735 GCF_000517525.1 Limulus polyphemus | reverse complement strand
GAAGTAACAGTGTTTTTCATAACGATGTACCTGCTAGACGGACACCCACTATGAAGTAACAGTATTTTCATAACGATGTATCTGCTATACGGACACCCACTATGAAGTAACAGTATTTTCATAACGTTGTATCTGCTATACGGACACCCACTATGAAGTAACAGTGTTTTCATAACGATGTACCTGCTAGACGGACACCCACTATGAAGTAACAGTATTTTCATAATGATGTACCTGCTAGACGGACGCCCACTATTCAATAGTTGTACAAATCTCTGCTTTTATTGATTGTCTTACAGACAAACGACTAAAGTATTACAATTCTACATTTATAATTTAAACAATCACCTAACACGTCATATAATCAGCCTCTTTTTTTTCTTTCTTTTTTGTAGGCAAACGAGTGAAGCGGTCTATTAATGTGTCTGGTGGTATCCCTCAGTCTCTGTATTGAGCTCTTGAAATATAAAACAAACCCATAATGATAAGATCTTTATTCTCCTGAAGAACAATAGCCAACTATTCGAAATTTTTGGGTCATTTTTGAAATTCATTGCACCTTATGTGTGTAATCCTGTGTGCTAACTTTTATCAATTGATAAAACTTTGTTGTCATTCCAAACAACTCTATCGATCTCATGGCACTAAATAAATGTTTTTTCTAACTCTAATTTGAACATAATGAATTGTATTATGCTCAAATGAAGAAAAAAACTTCAAAATGTGAAAAGAAAT
>NW_013695273.1:0-735 GCF_000517525.1 Limulus polyphemus | reverse complement strand
CTTTGTAACCTAGTTGGGAAGCATCAACAGACAACAGAAACAGTGGCACACTTTCACAGTTTTAAACACAATTAACTGCACACACACCTCTACGTAGAAAGTGACAACAATGTTTTTAGATATAAGTCGATGTTTCGTACCAAACTAAAGCCTTTCCTTGTAACCTAGTTGGGAAGCACCAATCATCAACAGACAACAGAAACAGTGGCACATTTTCACAGTTTTAAACACAATTAACTGCACACACACCTCTACGTAGAAAGTGACAACAATGTTTTTAGATATAAGTCGATGTTTCGTACCAAACTAAAGCCTCTCCTTATAACCACTGGTCTGACTATGAACAAATTCTTGGTGTCATGTCTGATATAATAGCAGCTTTATCAAACTGCCGTTATAGATTGGTAGATGTATCTAATTAGAACGTCACAAATACCGCCGTTTCAAGCTAGATGTTGAAAGGAAGGATCTTAATGAGAAAGTGACACCTAGACACTTAAAGGGAACAACTGATTAATTAAATAAAACAGAAACTTTCACGAGTCAAGTTCGGACATGTCAGCTTAAAACGTGAATATGTATTTCAGTTAATTATATGAAATATTTCATAATTTCATTTTTTTCTTGTTTGTTTGTTTGTTGTTAAGCCCAAAGCTAAAGAATGGGATATAAGTGAAATGCCTACCACGGGTATCGAAGCCCGAATTTTTGCGTGAGACTTACCGGTGAACCACT
>NW_013695272.1:0-735 GCF_000517525.1 Limulus polyphemus | reverse complement strand
TGTTACTTGTCAGACTTGTAAACAGTTTGAATTGTGAGTGTATTCCGTGTTACTTGTTAGACTTTAAGTAAACAGTTTGAATTGTGACTGTATTTCGTGTTACTTGCCAGACTTTAAGTAATTCAAACTGTTTGTGAGTGTATTCCGTGTTACTTGTCAGACTTTAAATAAACAGTTTGAATTGTGAGTGTATTCCGTGTTACTTGTCAGACTTTAAGTAAACAGTTTGAATTGTGAGTGTATTTCGTGTTATTTGCCAGACTTCAAGTAAACAGTTTGAATTGTGAGTGTATTCCGTGTTACTTGTCAGACTTTAAGTAAACAGTTTGAATTGTGAGTGTATTCCGTGTTACTTGTCAGACTTTAAGTAAACAGTTTGAATTGTGAGTGTATTCCGTGTTACTTGCCAGCATTCAAGTAAACCGTTTGAATTGTGAGTGTATTCCGTGTTACTTGTCAGACTTCAAGTAAACAGCTTGAATTGTGAGTGTATTCCGTGTTACTTGCCAGACTTTAAGTAAACAGTTTGAATTGTGAGTGTATTCCGTGTTACTTGCCAGACTTTAAGTAAACAGTTTGAATTGTGAGTGTATTCCGTGTTACTTGCCAGACTTCAAGTAAACAGTTGGAATTGTGAGTGTATTCCGTTTTACTTGTCAGACTTTAAGTAAACAGTTTGAATTGTGAGTGTATTCCGTGTTACTTGTCAGACTTTAAGTAAACAGTTTGAATTGT
>NW_013695271.1:0-735 GCF_000517525.1 Limulus polyphemus | reverse complement strand
AGTTTGAAAAGCTGGATATGCCTAAAAAAGCCAACAGTGATAAAATGTAGGCCGACAGTCTCACTGTGTTAATTTCAGTCCTAGAAGAGTTTGCCCTCAGATAAAAATTAAATGTGTTTTCATACCTGTTACAGGAGTTAAAAGTTTAATTTCGTGGATGTTCCCCCTAAGAAAAGTTGATACTTTGTCATCTATGAACTTACACTCCTTGTTATGAGAAGGAATATGTGGACTCGAGCCCTAGGTGGTTGTTTACTCTTATGAAAGTATATTGTTCTGATAAACATAAAAACTCTTCAATCATCACATGGTACTTCTAAACAGAGTCTAATACCAATACCAAAGTCGACAACAGTAGGTGTAATGATAAGCAACAGTTAGTAATTCTAGAGAGCCTGGTGGCTGCAAAACCAAGGCTGGTTTTGGATAAGAACTGTACGTTACCGCTTCTCCTCAAACAATACACGTGTTTCGACTTTTGAATGATATTGAATTGCTTACATATTTTGTCCACTTTATAGATTCGCAAATGTATTCTTATGAAAAGGTTAGATTGTTTAACATGCCTTAATACAATTAAAACACTGTCTATCCATCCTCATACAAATATATATATATATTATTATAATGAAGCTTGCGATGTATGCGTCCAAAACTCGGATATCGGAAACTACCGCAACTGTCATCTACAAATTACAAAAAAAGTTTCAAATACAAAACAATAAAAATAAGCTT
>NW_013695270.1:0-735 GCF_000517525.1 Limulus polyphemus | reverse complement strand
CAACTATAAAGCCAGTAGAGCTGGATGGCTAGTGGAATTTTTTAATTGACTAATCATCAAGCACATCAGTCAGTTACCTTAAACTAATTTTTTATTTATGTGAGATGGATAGAAAAACAACAAAAAAAACAACAACTTGTAATGCCAAAATTTAGATTTCAGTATCCATGTTAGCAGAGTACAGATGGTCCATTTTGTAGCTTTGTGTATAACAACAAACAAACATGAGGCAATATTTTGATTATTTGGATAGTGGGAATAATAAAAAAATAGTAATAATAATTGGAAACCTTAGTTTTAATTAGTGGATTATTTATGTCAGTCATGTCACTAATTAGTTAAACTGAACAAACTTGACTTGATGAAAAATTATAATGGTAGTATTTCAATTTCTGCTTGGAATAATTGGAAACTAGTTTTGATTAGTTGATTATATTCATGATGATAATTGAAATAATCTTAACTTGATTAATCTACTATTTTATGTGATATCGTAATTGATGCTCGTAGGTAATCAAGCCAACTTCCCAGCTCTAAACCCCACATTAATTAAATTTTAGCATTTTGCTTTCCATGCTGTTATCAAGGGCTAAGCATTTAGATTGAAAATTGTAAGACTAAGTAATTTTCAGAATTGATCATTGTTCCAATTCTACATATATCTTGTTCAGAGCTGTAAACTGAATCCTAGAAAGCCAAGTATTATATATTAAAGATACTGAACACTGTCATTCC
>NW_013695268.1:0-735 GCF_000517525.1 Limulus polyphemus | reverse complement strand
TATGGAGTGGTATAATGTCACTGTTCACAATACTCTAGTCAACTAGTGACGAGATGGAGTGGTATAATGTCACTGTTCACAATACTCTAGTCAACCAGTGACGAGATGGAGTGGTATAATGTCACTGTTCACAATACTCTGGTCAACTAGTGACGATATGGAGTGATATAATGTCACTGTTCACAATTCCCAGGACAACCAGTAACGAGCTAGAATGGTATAATGTCACTGTTCACAATACTCTAGACAACCAGTGACGATATGTAGTGGTATAATGTCACTGTTCACAATACTCTAGTCAACTAGTGACGAAATGGAGTGGTATAATGTGACTGTTCACAATACTCTAGTCAACTAGTGACGAGATGGAGTGGTATAATGTCACTGTTCACAATACTCTAGTCAACCAGTGACGAGATGGAGTGGTATAATGTCACTGTTCACAATACTCTAGTCAACTAGTGACGAACTAGAATGGTATAATGTCACTGTTCACAATACTCTAGTCAACTAGTGACGATATGGAGTGGTATAATGTCACTGTTCACAATACTCTGGTCAACTAGTGACGAACTAGAATGCTATAATGTCACTGTTCACAATACTCTAGTCAACTAGTGACGATATGGAGTGGTATAATATCACTGTTCACAATACTCTAGTCAACTAGTGACGAGATGGAGTGGTATAATATCACTGTTCACAATACTCTAGTCAACTAGTGACGTGATGGAG
>NW_013695267.1:0-735 GCF_000517525.1 Limulus polyphemus | reverse complement strand
ATTATTAGTGTAGACATGGACATCATCTTACTAGCCAGTAGATTCATTATTAGTGTAGACATAGACATCATCTTACTAGCCAGTAGCTTCATTATTAGTGTAGACATAGACATCATCTTACTAGCCAGTAGCTTCATTATTAGTGTAGACGGACATCATCTTACTAGCCAGTAGATTCATTATTAGTGTAGACACGGATATCATCTTACTAGCCAGTAGCTTCATTATTAGTGTAGACATGGACATCATCTTACTAGTCAGTAGATTCATTATTAGTGTAGACATAGACATCATCTTACTAGTCAGTAGCTTCATTATTAGTGTATAAACGGACATCATCTTACTAGCCAGTAACTTCATTATTAGTGTAGACACGGACATCATCTCACTATCCAGTAGCTTCATTATTAGTGTAGACATGGACATCATCTTACTAGTCAGTAGTTTCATTATTAGTGTAGACACGGACATCATCTTATTAGTCAGTAGTTTCATTATTAGCGTAGACACGGACATCATCTTACTAGCCAGTAGCTTCATTATTAGTGTAGACATAGACATCATCTTACTAGTCAGTAGCTTCATTATTAGTGTAGACATGGACATCATCTTATTAGTCAGTAGCTTCATTATTAGTGTAGACACGGACATCATCTTACTAGCCAGTAGTTTCATTATTAGTGTAGACACGGACATCATCTTACTAGCCAGTAGCTTCATTATTAGTGTAGACAT
>NW_013695266.1:0-735 GCF_000517525.1 Limulus polyphemus | reverse complement strand
AAAAAAACCACGAAGTACAAGATAACCGTTATTGGTATTTCTTAAATCTGCTCTTTGCAATATTTAAGGCAGAAACAAGGGTACACATCGTATTGTGACTCGATTGGAAAGACCCATTTTCCATCAAGATCCTGCCTTGTCTAATAAGTTAGTATTGAAGTGGACAGGCAAAGAAAAAGAAACCTTACTCGAGATTTGTGATATGTCAAGTAGCTGTGACTGTCTCCAGCTGTGATCGTTCAGATGTCCAAACGAAACCAACATCATAACAGAAATACTGCCGTATTTTGTTGTGACTTCCAAACGATTTAACAAAAGTTCCGGGGGAAGATCATCGACTAACTCAAGTCATCCGTGAATTGTGCAAATTTAGACTTTTCGGAAAAAAACTATTGTCCCAGAAATCAGGAGAGTGCAACAACACTTGTGATGCTGTCAACGTATGATCAGACGTCAGGAGGATGTAACAACACTTGTGATGCTGTCAACGTACGATCAGACGTCAGGAGGATGTAACAACACTTGTGATGCCGTCAACGTACGATCAGACGTCAGGAGAGTGCAACAACACTTGTGATGCTGTCAACGTACGATCAGACGTCAGGAGGATGTAACAACACTTGTGATGCTGTCAACGTATGATCAGACGTCAGGAGGATGTAACAACACTTGTGATGCCGTCAACATAAGATCAGAAATCAGGAGGATGTAACAACACTTGTGATGCCGTCAACG
>NW_013695265.1:0-735 GCF_000517525.1 Limulus polyphemus | reverse complement strand
TGTTGAAATGATTGTTATTATATTAACCACTAGGGTTGATGAAATAGTAAATAACAGAATTACTTAGTATTGAAATTATTGTTATTACATTAACCACTAGGGTTGATGAAATAGTAAATAATAGAATTACTTAGTGTTGAAATGATTGTTATTACATTAACCACTAGGGTTGATGAAATAGTAAATAACAGAATTACTTAGTATTTAAATGATTGTTATTACATTAACCACTAGGGTTGATGAAATAGTAAATAACAGAATTACTTAGTATTGAAATGATTGTTATTACATTAACCACTAGGGTTGAAGAAATAGTAAATAATAGAATTACTTAATGTTGAAATGATTGTTATTACATTAACCACTAGAGTTGATGAAATAGTAAATAACAGAATTACTTAGTATTGAAATGATTGTTATTACATTAACCACTAGGGTTGATGAAATAGTAAATAATAGAATTACTTAATTTGAAATGATTGTTATTACATTAACCACTAGGGTTGATGAAATAGTAAATAACATAATAACTTAGTGTTGAAATGATTGTTATTACATTAACACTAGGGTTGATAAAACAGTAAATAACAGAATTACTTAGTATTGAAATTATTGTTATTACATTAACCACTAGGGTTGATAAAATAGTAAATAACAGAATTACTTAGTATTGAAATGATTGTTATTACATTAACCACTAGGGTTGATGAAATAGTAAATAATAGAATTACTTAG
>NW_013695264.1:0-735 GCF_000517525.1 Limulus polyphemus | reverse complement strand
GTTAACGTTTATTGTATCTCACTACCTTCATCAAGACCTTGTGTGATATCACACAAGGCTTGATGACAGTAGTGAGATACAATAAACGTTACCATCACACAAGGTTTGATGACAGTAGTGAGATACAATAAACGTTACCTATCGCACAAGGTTTGATGACAGTAGTGAGATAGAATAAACGTTACCATCACACAAGGTTTGATGACAGTAGTGAGATAGAATAAACGTTAACATCACACAAGGCTTGATGACAGTAGTGAGATAGAATAAACGTTAACATCACACAAGGCTTGATGAAAGTAGTGAGGTACAATAAACGTTAACATCACACAAGGCTTGATGACAGTAGTGAGATAGAATAAACGTTAACATCACACAAGACTTGATGAAGGTAGTGAGATAGAATAAACGTTAACATTACACAAGGCCTGATGAAGGTAGTGGGATAGAATAAACGTTAACATTACACAAGGCCTGATGAAGGTAGTGGGATAGAATAAACGTTAACATTACACAAGGCCTGATGAAGGTAGTGGGATAGAATAAACGTTAAAATTACACAAGGCCTGATGAAGGTAGTGGGATAGAATAAACGTTAACATTACACAAGGCCTGATGAAGGTAGTGGGATAGAATAAACGTTAACATTACACAAGGCTTGATGAAGGTAGTGGATACAATAAACGTTAACATCACACAAGTCTTAGATGAAGGTAGTGAGATACAATAAACGTT
>NW_013695263.1:0-735 GCF_000517525.1 Limulus polyphemus | reverse complement strand
TATCAATAACGAAACGCAATATATATATAAATGTTACAATGTATCAATAACGAAACAACAATTCTTTAAGTTTTCTTTGTTTTCTCCTCAACTCTCATTATTTTCTACCGGTTTCGTGACTTCAAAGGTCACTCTTCAGGATCTAATTTTACAGATGATCTATAATAAAAACATTTAAATACCATTTTAAAAATAAACTTAATTAACCTGATTTAAATAAATAATTTTCGAAATGTACAAACATAAAAGTACATTCTTTATATAAATGAAATACATTTAAAATATACTCAAAAATGTATTACTTTTAGCTTATTAAATATACAGCCCCCCAGTGGCACAGCGGTATGTCTGCGGACTTACAACGCTAGAAACCGGGTTTCGATACCCGTGGTGGGCAGCTCTTGTGTAGCTTTGTGCATAATTAAAAACAAAAAAAATCCTTTATAAATTTTCTTTCGATTAAAACTATATTTTAATAAGTTTTTATCCTGTTATTTATTAGAGAAAACAGCTAATTTCTTTAATCTTTAACAATTTAATATAAATATATCACTTATTTTACTGATAGTTTTTACCGTTGCCCAACTAACTTTACCAACTACTGTTTGGGTTCTATTATAATATATAGTTATATATTGGTTAACAAAATATATAGGTTACAGGCCTATACTTTCGTCCACTTAATGGTTAACAAAATATATAGGTTACAGGCCTATACTTTCGTCCACTTATTGG
>NW_013695262.1:0-736 GCF_000517525.1 Limulus polyphemus | reverse complement strand
GTCATCACCACCCACCGCCAACTCTTGGGCTACTCTTTTACCAACGAATAGTGGGATTGACCGTCACTTTATAACGCATGTTTGGTGTGAAGAGGATTCGAGTCCGCAGATTGCGAGCCGAGCGCTCTAACCACCTGGCCATGCCAGTTCTGGTAAAAAGTAAATAGATGTTTTCAGATGTAAGAAAAATAAACAGGGTAAGGTTTTCAAACTTATTGTAAGGTTATAAATCAACCGATGGCGCATTTATTTGTCTGTAAGTAAACAGTTTGCGATTGTTGGAATTATAAAATTTTAAATATATTGATTGACACAGTAAATATTATTTTTAAAAACCACATCTAATTAAAATTGTTTTGTAGCATGAATTATCAGAAAATAAAAACTAATGAATTTGATGTTATAAAAGATCGTATTTCCATTGATAAACATTTATTAAATGTGTCCCTTCTACTAGCTGAGCGGGAATGCTGAGAACTTATAACGCTAAAATTCGGAGCTCCATCCTTGTGAGGAGTTTCCTTTTTTGTACAATACGATTAGAAATGGAAAATATAAATGGAGCGGGAAAACAATCAATAAATAATAATAAAAACAGAACTATGGGTAAAAGGTTCTACCAGTGACATGGGTGGTACCGTATATTAGCCGTTAAAAAGTCCGGTCTCTCAATTAGAACCATACCCGCCAATCAGGCGTGACTTTAAAACAAACTCTTACTAGATCTACTGTCATG